>NW_024412424.1:3386272-3441717 GCF_014898765.1 Herpailurus yagouaroundi | reverse complement strand
ACACACACACACACACACACACACACACACACACACACACACACTGGAGTATTACTCGGCAATCAAAAAGAATGAACTCTTGCCATTTGCAACTATGTGGATGGAACTGGAGGGTTATTATGCTAAGTGAAATTAGTCAGATAAAGACAAATATCATATGACTTCACTCATATGAGGATTTTAAGACATAGAACAGATAAACATAAGGGAAGGGAAGCAAAAATAATATAAAAACAGGGAGGGGGACAAAACATAAGAGACCCTTAAATATGGAGATCAGAGGGTTACTGGAGGGGTTGTGGGAGTGGGGAATGGGCTACATGGGTAAGGGGTAATAAGGAATCTACTCCTGAAAACGCTGTTGCACTATATGCTAATTTGGATGTAAATTTAAAAAATAAAATTAATTAAAAAAATTTTTTAATATACACAAATTGGGAGCCTAAGTCAGAAAAACTGTCAGAGATAGAGAGGGGAACTGTAGAGAGGGAAAGAACGGACTTTACCCCTTTGTCTGCCTATGTATGCTACATATCACTCCAATGTAGTAAAAAAAAGGTTTTATCTTGGTGATTTCAATTCACCAGCCACTCACTGCCTTAAAGAAAAAGAAAATTATCTCTCCTAGAAGCCACCAAAAACTCCCTCCAGTCTTCAACAGCCCAATTTGAGTCATAAGACAGCATGAAAGAAAATGAGGCAGTTTTGAAACAGAGCCAAACAAATTCTAGACACAGAATACTATACAATAGTGAAAATGAATTAACTACTGCTCAATTCAACAACATGGGTACATCTCACAAACATTATATTGAATGAAAGCAAGCAAAGGGTACAGACTGCACAATTCCATTTATTTAAAGTACAAAAACAGAAAATTATCTATGCTGTTAGAAGAAACTGGTTACCCTCAGAGGGTAGTGATAAGTGGGCTAAAGGGGGCCTCAAGGTTGTTTCTTGATTCTAGTTTACAAGGATGTATTCGGCTTGTGAAAATTGGCACCCATCTGTACTTTTCAGTATGTGTACTACATCTCAATTAAAAAACAAAAATGAAATTCTCTCAGCACGACAATCTAAAATTGGCACGTTAGAGGCATCTGGGTGGCTCAGTCAGTTAAACATCAGACTCAGTTTTAGCTCAGGTCTTGATCTCACAGTTCATGCGTTTGAGCCCTACAGTGGGCTCTGCACTGAACCTGCTTGAGATTCTCTATCTCCCTCTCTCTGCCTCTCCCATGCAGGCATGCATCCTCTCTCTTTTCAAAAATAAATAAATATTTAACGTTTATTTATTTTTTATTGTTAAATGTTTATAAACAATAAACATTTAATGTTTATTTATTTTTGAGAAGAGAGAGACAGAGCATGAGTGGGGGAGGAGAGAGAAAGAGGGAGACATAGAATTTGAAACAAGCTCCAGGCTCTGAGCTGTCAGCACAGAGCCCGAAGCAGGGCTTGAACTCACAGACCGCGAGATCATGACCTGAGCTGAAGTCGGACGCTTAACAAACTGAGCCACCCAGGTGCCCCAATAAACAAACATTTAAAATAAATGAGTAAAAATAAAACTGGCATGTTAATCTTACACGATTCAGTGAACCTGAAGCCAAAGAGCTTCAGCTAACCGAAACTATGGCCAGATACAGCCGTGCCGTGCCACCTTTTGATCTGGCCAGTGAGGGATCTCACACTAACCTGGGAACCAAGAACAACCACATTGTGCTATAGGAAGGTCCTTAAAGAGATGTTCTTGAGCCACATGCTCTCAACAAGGATCCAAAGACTGCCTGTTTCCAACAGAAACTGGGGCCGTACACTCCAGAACAGATTACAGTTTGGAAAGGCTTTGGGGTACTTGTTCCTGTAATTTTTGTCAAAATGCACAAGTGTACTTCTCCAATGAATTAAACAGAACATTCTACGTGGGAACTTGGGGAGATACTAGCTCTATATATGGACATCTTATTTTGAGCAAAGACTGAAGGGCAGTTGTTACCAACACTTGCTCTCCACCCTAGGACCAATTCTGGGTACATGTCTGTCACCCATCAACCTATTAGCCAGAGATTATCACCCATCTTACTATTGAAGAAACAAAGACTAAGATCATGTGCTCAAGATCAGCCAGGGAGTATGATGTGACCCCAACTATGCCTGTTGGCCACCAAGGCCAAACTCTGTCCACATTCTCATACTGCTTTATAAGTGTCTTGAGGTGTTTCTAGTCCTGGAGTACTGATCACCAATGCCCTGTGTGCCTAAGTTAATCTCTGATCCCTGCTCCCTTGCATCCTTTATGTGTTGTAATGATATCATTCTCCATCAACTTCAGAAAACATGGTCTAAGTGACCTTGGGTTGGAAGCCAATGGGCATAGTGGGAAAAGTCTGGAAGCAAGAGGCCCAGAGGCCAAATGTAGCCCCAGGCTGTATCAACAGAAAGATCTGGTAACCTCTCCCTCACAATCCACTGGGCTGCCCTGCAGGGCAGCAAGGTGATAACATGAGAAAATGCACACCAGGAGCCCAGGATCACGAGAAATATCCAGCAGATGGAGTGCCTGGGTGGCTCAGTTGGTTAAGGGTCTCACTTTGGTTCAGGTCATGATCTCACAGTCCGGTCCATCGGGGGTTCAAGCCCTACTTCCGGCTCTGTGCTGACAGCTCAAGCCTGGAGCCTGCTTCAGATTCTGTGTCTCCCTCTCTCTCTGTCCTTCCCCGACTCATGCTTTCTCTCTCTCTCTCTCAAAAATAAACATTAAAAAAATTAAAGAAAGAAACAAACATCCAGCAGATCTTCACAAACAACAGGAGGCTCTTAATCCTCCTCAGCTACCTGATATAGTACCTGAGACACTACTGAGGACCAAGTCAGAGGGAGAGAAAGGAGAACCAGACTTACAATTTTATTTCTGGAACTTTAAAAGAGGCCTCTGGGACAGGAACAGCAAAAAGCACAGCCAGACAGAAAAAGGCCTTTTTGGGTAGTAGAAACACAGAGCACACACCCCCTCAAACTAAGATGCTTCCCCAGTAGAAGGGGTTGGATTTTCCCATTTATCTCAAAGAGGTAAAAATTGTAAAGCTGAGAAATACCAGGCCAGATAATCTCTGAAGTTCTTAGGATTCCAAAAGTCTGAGCTCCAAAATGAATTTAACATGAAGACTACAGGGTGGAGTCCCTGTGTGGGGTTAGTCAACACTCATGAGAAGGCAAAACGTTCCCAGCTTCCCTAGCTCTGCACCTGCCACCCTCACCCCCACTCTGGGCAAACAGACATGGAAGGGAGTCTGCAGGGGAGGATTAGGGGGTTGGTGAGGGGTGGCCAGGAGACTGTGGCCATACCAACACACCCACTGTGGCGTATCTGGCTCATAGGACATCTAAGCGTAAACATGCTAGAGAAAATGGTTCCCACCAGAGCTCCAAGGGGAGCGGTGACAGCAGAAGTTAGGCCCAGATTTCTCTTTACAGAAAGAAAAGAATGTTTCTGAGTGAAGAAATGAGGGAGGTAGGGAAAGGGGGTAAAGTGAGTCTTAATTCTTTCAAGTTTTTTCCTTAAGAACCTCATAAAACTGAGGATCTGAATACTCTTGAAGTAATCAGTACTGACTAACGAAAAATCAACAGACCACACCACAGACTTGAATAGTGACCTCCTCCTTCACAACGTGCTGCCTAAGAGGAGTGGTGGCGCATGTGAGAAGCATCTCTGAGCTGGACTCCAGACTCTGCCCCCAGCCTAGTTACCCAGATCCAGTATAGAATCCCTGGCCTCCAGAACCCCAGATCTGTAAAGCAGGGACATATACTGAAATGAAAAACTCCCAACTTTTTCTACAAGCCAAAAGCACCAGCTGAAGAAACAAATGGTATCAGTTTAATGAAGACTCACTGCCTTGCAGGGCAGCCAATGGAGGATACTGCCCCTTCTTCCTGTGAGACCCACACCCCTTGCCATTGATGTCCAGGCCCCAGTGAGGAGATCCCTTGTCCAGGACAGCACAGCAATGCCAGGACTAGAACCCGTAACTCACCAAGGGCTGCTTCCTCAGGCCCATCTCCCCACCGCCTTCTCACACCCACAAGACCTGGTTCCAGGTCCCTCCTGCTCACCTGTATGAGGTACGCATGTCCACGGGCCCGTCGCCCGCCTGCCCTTCACATCTGCCCATGGCTGTCACCTCTGCCCCCCTCAGCAACCCTTGGGCTGGGCCTGCTCCTGGCTCAGGCGTCACTCTCATGTCTCCGTCAGTGTTTAAATCTGAAGACAACAATCCTCTCTCCATTTTTATTTTCTTGCTTTCCACATCATCCTCTGCTGGGTCCCGTTCAAGCGCTCGTTTCTGACTCCGTGTTCGGCATGCTTCTTCAGTCATTCTGAACTTTGGAAGGAGAAAACATGACATTTAAACTTGGCACAACCAAGTTGCTACCTTCTTAGAAACTTCAGTGTGTCAGCTTGAAGAGTTTTCCTTGCCCCATGATGATAGTAGAAGTCGGTACAACAAATGCAGGCCTCACAAAGTGTGCCCAGGACCTTTCTTAACTGACATGGGAAGGCTGGGCAAGATCCATGGAGCATCTGGGGAGCTGAGACCTGCAGGGACCTGGACAGAAACAATGGAAAGTGGCTGATTATTAGAAGGAAGAGGAATTCTCTGTGCTCCAAATTCAAAAGCAAAGAGAGGAAAACTGTTCTAGATCTGAACTTCCTGCCTATGGAATTCTGAGTACCTGCCCTAGGTTGGAGATTTCTGGAATCCGGGAAGGGGAGACACCGCTGTACCAGAAGCAGGGTCACTGCCCAGGTCCAGAACTGCACTGCACTGACTCGGGTTGACCATTCTCCCCTTTAGTGAGGGGCGGCCTCCTTACTCCCTGCTCACCTCAGGGGAGTGAGAAGTGGGGGTCACCTTTAACCCTTTGACTGCCAGCAAGGTAAACTTTGAGTGGGGTGAGAGCTGGCCCGTCACCATGCCAGCACCCTGTACCTGCAGCACACACATATCTTGATTTAAAGAAAGAAAAGAAGAAAAAAACAGCTGAGTCAGTTTTTGATCCCATGACATCACTGGGCTCCACATGACCCTTCCCAGGATTCAGTCTGAGAGACAAAGCACTTTCCAGAAAACCAGTCTGAACCGGTTCCAGACAACAAGCTGAAGTGTTGTTAACCCTCACAGAGACAGGACGGAGGACAGCGCAATGATGTCTGTCTGCAGGGAGGCTGCTGGCATTCCACAACAGAGTCTGGGACACAGGCGCTCGCTCTTAAAGGAGCCACTCCAGCCCCGATGTCCCAACAAGGCAGGACGCAGGAAATAAGACTGAAAGAGTCAGGGTCTAAAAAAGCCAAGCCAGAGTTCATGAGGGACAAAAAAGAATTTAGCTGCCAGGCTCTAGGAGGATTCCCAAAATGCCAGTTCTACACAGGATGGTAGGTGCCTATGTCTACCAACACAGGGTCCACAGAGGAACACACTACAAGCCCCTTGAGAATCTCAATTCATACCTGTGGTGTGCCTACACTGAAGGCCTCCTGGCTCTGTGTCCACACAGGCAGGGCATCTGGCACCCCAGTTTCCTCACCACAAATACCCTGAGAAGCCTGTCCTGGAGCCCACCTTCTGGGAGACTAGGGGCAACACAGAGCAATGAAGGGGCAACATCATCATACATGGGATGCATTCCTAAGATGACTCACTCACAACCTTGTTAAGGAGCCGATTTCTCAAATGAGCAACAGTGCAGGACCATGTCCTAGTGGCCTCTTCGGTGGACTTAGAGTTAAAGGAAAGAAATTGACTGCTGTTTCATGCTCCTGGCTCAGGAGGCAGAGCAGTCCACATGCACACGTGTCGGGCCACTGTGGCCTGGCCAGGGCACTCAAATATCTACTCCTACAGGCAGTCCAAAAGGGTCAAAATGAGCAAGTCTCCCAGTGGTCATATTACCCCCAGAATGCTCTCCACCCATGTTGACAGAAGGTGGGGCTGGAGAACTCTGAAGCCCAAGGGCATGGGCTACTGACAAGACTTCCATCTGCCCCCAACCCCTCCTGGCATACTAGCCTGTGCCTGCTGCCCACCCTGTACCAACTGCTCAGTCCTAGTCACCCCCCCAAACATCCCCCCATCTCTTCCTCCCACACTCTGTATGGATATGGTCTCCTAACTGCCCCAGAGAAAAGCAAAGGATACCCCATGTCCCTCTTAGCCTAAAGCTCTATGGCTTCTGTCCTTCTTTGGTATGTCTTGACAACAAACCCTGTCAGCCTGCTCAGTGAATCTATCAGTCCTCTCTGTGAGATTGCAGATAAGTCATTGCCCTGAGATGAGTGTCAGTCAACCTCCCCTCCCTCACTGTGGGAGGCATGGGTCATCTTTCCTTTGAGGGCTGCCTAAAAGAGAAGCTCCTTAAACATTTGGGGAATTGGACAAGAGTAACAATTTCAGTAGCTGCCTTGGACAGCAGGTAGCTGTGTTCCCAGGGCAAGAGAGGAGCCTGTCAGGATCAAAAAGGAGAAGAGACAAGACCAGGAAAGAGGCAAAAAGGCATGCCCACTAGAGTCAGAAGAAATTCTGTCCCTAAGGGAGAAGTTCCCAGTCTGGGCTGGTACAGACCAGGGAAGAATGGGACTGAGGTGGAGGAGGAGGATGCCCCCACCTCAATCCTGTACTTAAACTCCCCCATGCTTCCCCACTCTGCCTCCGTTCCAGCCTGGCACACCCACCTAGTGCAGTCTCTGGCCTTATAAGCTCCAGGCTCCAATCCAGGAAAGTCATCCAAACCCAGACCCTGCATGAAGTCCTTCCTCTCAAATACCCACACAGATTGGGCGGGTGGGGACCAACAACCAGTTCACCGTGTGCCAGGTCACTAGACTGACAAAGTAGTACCCAAGTGACCTCACTTCATTGTCACTAATATAAAATAAGCAAGCATAAAGGGCCAGAGCAGAGCCTCATACCCACACAGGGCTGCTCCTCTTCTAGCTCCAGTGACCACTCTGGGCCACAGGGCCCCAACAACACCCTAGTTCAGGTAGCTGATCAGGGTCCCCAGCAGAGGGCCCGGAATACAGCCTGTTTATGTTCTGTGTGCAGTGTCAAGCAAGGTAGCTCACTCTAAAGCCGAGGGACTGGAAATCTGCCAACCCTGGACCCAGAACCAATGGCCAGCCTGGCAGCACATGCATGCCCTGCCCTCTGGCTCCAGCAGGGCATTCTCGGGAGGGGTGGCCAGCTGCATCCCTCCCTCACCACAGAAAGGAACAGCACAGCTGGAGGGGGCAGGGCTGACTATGGCAGAGGGTGCGTCCAGCTCTGCACCACCTGCCCCGTGCCCCCCTCCATCTTGGGTAGGGCCTACTCCACAGCAAGATGGTTGCCTTAGAGGCCACAGGAAGCATTTGCTCCTGGGGAGTACAGGTGCTAATAAAGAATGCTCCTCCCTCCTCTCAGCAGGAAGGACCAGTGCCCTAGCACATTAGGGCTAGTGTCCATCACCCTGCAGGCACAAACCCAAGATCAATGACAAAGCTATAGGGAAGAAATCAGCCTTGAGGAATGAAGCATGACCTACAATTTCTGCAAAAAAGCAGTGAGGAGTTACCTCAGAATACTTTCTAAAGAGCAGGTAAAGGGGCGCCTCGGTGGCTTAGTCAGTTGAGCATCTGACTTCAGCTCAGATCATGATCTCACGGTTTTTGAGTTTGAGCCCCACATTGGGCTTGCTGCTGTCAGTGCAGAGCCCACTTAGGATCCTCTGCCCCCCTCTCGCTGCCCCTCCCCCACTTATGCACCCACACTTTCTCTAAAAAATAAACAAACATTAAAAATAAAAAAGAACAGGTAAAGAGGCTGGATTATTGTGATGGAAAGTTAGGATCTGCTTCAAAACCCCTAGCCAGTGAGGGTTCTACCACAGGCCCATTCAGGAACTGCCAGCCCACAAAGAGCAACCCCCTCTTACTTAAGGGGGATCCTGTCCTGGCTGTTGCCTGAAGACAGGGGCAGATCCTGACAACAGCAGCCCATTGTAAAGATGAGGCTCCCAGGACTGCAAGGCTGCCTGAGGCACAGGCTGCTACCCAGGAAGCAGGGCTGGAACCCAGATGGCCTCAGTCCTTTCTTCTCACTCTCACAAACACAATTAAGTCACGCAGAGCCTGCTCTAATGCATCCTCAGACAGGGCTGGGCGGGCAGAGAGGTGGCAGGAAGCAACCCAGGTCTTCCTTGCCCCAAGAAGGGAGGTTCCAGTCACTCTAGCGGCTACATAGGCACAGCACAGAACGACTGACCTCAGGTCGAAGAGGCAACCAAATAACAGGTGGAATGTGGACAAGGGGCTTTGGGTCAATGCAAATTGTAAATGCCTCTACCAAAAGATACTTTACTTTTTAGTAAAATGCCACTGTCTAACTGATCTGAGAACCTCAGGTGGAAAACCTCTTCTAAGGCAACTCCAAAGAGGTGAATGATGCAGGAACCAGAATTTTTAAACAAGACTCAGGAAACCAACAGAAAGCACCTGGCACAAGTTGAGCACATAATGCCAGTAAACATATTTTTTATCATAAAAAAAGTTAACTTAAAAAAAAAGTAAACAAACACAAGTCATGGAGCCATAACTCTGAAGCATTATCATTATCTGTACCAGGAAATGCTATTTATATTACTCTGTTACTAACATACCAGCAGGAATACTATCAATAACATTCCTGTTTCAGGCATGAGAAAAGTGGACTTGGGGTGCTCTTTCCAGAGCACAGAAGAGTGAGCATGAGGAGGTGGAAGAAAAGAGGGTACTAAGTGTGGACTGTCCTCAGGGGGAACGTGGAGGGGTGGGGATGAGGGGAGATCCAATTTGTTCTAAAGGATCATCTGGTTGATATGGGTATAGACTGGAGTAGGAGATGGCAGGGAGAGCAGTTTGGGGGAGACTTCTGTATCTTGTGGCTCAGGATGGGAAAGAGACTGAGAAGTGGGGAGATATGACCAAACCCTAAGTATACTTTAGACAACACAACATACCAACAGCTGGACAGGAGGCAAGAAAAGATTGCTTTGTTTTATTTTTGCCTGAGCAACTGGATGGAATTGGTTTTCTGAAATGAGGTAAGAGCAGACCTGGGAGAAGAAGGTTGGAAGCAGGGAAATTTGGACATGGTGAGTAGGAGTCTACCAGACCCACACAGAGAGGCCGAGGAGTGTCTACTGACAGGTGGAAGCCTGCACATGGGGCAGCCACTGTTTTCGGCAGCACAGAGCACCCCTCCCTGTCAGGAAAGAAGGGCCAGTGAAGCGTCCAATGCCAAGTTGGGTGACGATGAGGTCCAGACACTGGTTTCACTTGGCACTGGCCAACCTCCACACTGCGACACACAGGCCCTGCCAGGTGTGCAGTTCCAGCAGGCCTGCAGCCAGGCACCCACCACCACAGTGCCCCTCAGCAGATGCACAGTGCAGGTGGATCTTTGTGCCCTGGTGGTCCTGAGGCTGGGGCTATCTATGATGCCCTTCTGCATGATTTCTCTCGTCTCCTGCCTGGACCCAGGAATCCCATTGACCCTCCCAGACACAACAGCCTGCAGAAGCTGCAGAAGAGAAGTCCCAGACCTGTACACCCTTCTGCTCACCCTCTGGAGGCTCCCTACATTCTTGAGAGTCAAAGCCAGGTACCTGGGGAGGGGACGGGGAGAGAACAACTAAGCTAAACTTTGGTGTCAGCAGCCTCTGGTTGACAGGCACTTATCTTCTCTTCCAGAACAGAGAGTTCACTCTGCTCAAGTCCTGAGCCACTTCCTGATGCCTCTCTCTGAACGATAGTAGCAGGGATGCAGTGGCTGTGTTCTGGAAGGAACGCACGATAAAAATGCCAGCTCTCAGGTTTTAAACGTCAAACCCTGTTAAGGCTGAGTACAAGGGATGCAACTTAACCTGGGGAATAGAAGGACGATCCCAACAGCCAGCCTCTACTACCAGACACAGGAGAGAACAGAGGCCAAATCTCAGGCAACAATGGGCTGAGAGAACTTGTTAGTCTTTCAGCCTCAGTTTCCCTACCCACACCTCATAGACATGCTATGTGAAGAAACAGTGATATTAGAAATAATTTGAATGAGGGTCGCCTGGGTGGCTCAGGCATCTGCGCATCCGACTCTTGATTTCAGCTCAAGTCATGATTCCAGGGTCGTGGGATCAAGCCTCCATGCAGAGCATGGAGCCTGCTCGAGAGTCTCTCCCTCTCTGCCCCTCTGCCCCACTCACATGCACTCTAAAATTATAAATTAAAAAATTTTTTTAAAGAAATGACTTGAATGAGGGGTGCCTGGGAGGCTCAGTTGGTTAAACATCCAACTTCGGCTCACGTCATGATCTCACGGTTTGTGAGTTTGAGCCCTGCATCGGGTTCTGTGCTAACAGCTTAGAACCTGGAGCCTGCTTTGGATTCTGTGTCTTCCCCTCTTTCTGCCCCTCTCATGCTCATGCTCTGTTCTCTCTCTGTCTCTCAATAAATGTTAAAAAAAAAAAAAAAAGACTTGAATGAGAAAATCAATGTGTAGAACAGTATAATACCATTCACATGGCTTAAAAATGCTTATAATCTTCAGAAAAAACTACTGAAAAAGCTTAATAAAATTAAAAGTGAAAGAAATTAGGCTAAAAGCCACAGCACTCATTTCTGAAGAATTCAGAAACTTTCACTTTCTGTATTAAATTATTTCTCCTAACAGTGACTTTCTATCAGTCTTGTATTCAAAGAACACAAAGATAAAAAGGAGAGCTAGCTAGATAAAATAACACTCCCACATGCAGATGCTGAAAACTTTTTAAAAGGATAAGTGTATAGGGATGAGACAAGGGGAGAGGGCCCTTTGGAGGGAAATGCTCCCAGGCCAGAGGGAGAGTGCTTTATAATGTAGGAAAATCAGGAGGCTGGCTCCTCCAACAGGCAGAACCAAGAACATAAGACAAATATGCAACCTTCAGTGGACTGAGAGGTGCCACTGCTGTGACTTTCCCACTCATTGTTAGCAAGTGTCTCAGCAGCTTAACAGTCCATCCCCTGTGTTACTTACTAAAGCAAATCTCAAGCTCTACACAGTAAACTCAAACCCCTCAGCTCATCCCCGCAACCCACCTTCTACCTGGGCCACCAGTTGTACGGAATGGCTGCCAGGCCACAGCATCAGTGTGGGCTCGCTCTGAGGGAGCCCATGTCTCACACAGTTCCACAACAACAATCCCCATACTATTCAGCAGCTTCATCTCTTCTCCCAGCTTGTTGCTAGACTCCTCCATGGCAGCAGCTTTTTTCTTCCCATTCACCTCCATATTCAGTGTGGAGCAAAACAATATGGGTTCGGTACGTGCTACTGAGTTAAACCTACATTTCTGTAGATTATCCTCATGAAACGTACGATTCCTGGGGTTTGCCTTATAGGTCAAAATGAAGCAAACAAGTACTTTCATTAAAAACTCTGCCATTTGGACTTTCTGAAAGGCGAATATATAGAGTCCCACAGACTGAGGCTGAGACAAGGAACAGGAATCTGGGGAGATGGTCCAGGCATGGGTATAGACATCAAGAGCCAAGCCGCTGAGCAGGGATGGTCTCAGACAGAGGAAGGAGCCACCCTGAGTCCTGTGCTACAGGTTTGTTCAAAAGAAGAACTAAGTCTTACTTACTCACTGACTGAAGCTGGGTTCTTAACCCTTAGTGGTCTGAAAACCTAAGATACTCCAAAAATATAGGCACTTTCTCTCTCATACACCATTAGGAAGGCACTTGGTTTACCTGCCTGGCCAGGAGCTCCATGGGCCCTCAAAGACCTGGACTAAAAAGATGCTAGGGAGACCCCCTCCTGCAACAGTCCAGTGACCAGGGCAGTACACATCATCCCAAAACTTAATCATGAGATTAAAAAAAAAAAAAAAAAAAAAGACAAAAACCTGATTTTTAAATGGTAGCAAGTTAAACAGTTAAAAAATACACAAATTCTACCTGAAGCCTAACCCCTCACCTGAGGGAAGACCTGGCATTTGCTGTGGCTGTTTTCTGAGTTACTGTGACATGCTGGAATGAGGCTGTCTGACCCCAGGAGAAAATGGTATGGCCTGGAGAGGGCTTGGTGCATATCTGAGGTGTGTGCATTTTAATTTTATGTATGGTCAGGTGCTCTTTTACTGAGAGCAATCTTCTGGATTTATCTAGTGAAGGAGTTGGCAAACTTTTTCTTAAAGGGACACAGTAAATATATTCAGCTCTGCAGGTCTTTCTGTCTCTGTCCTGATTACTCAGCTCTGCAGTTTTAACAATATGTCCTCAAATGGGTATAGCTCTGTCCCATTCAAACTTTATTTACCAAAACAGACCACCAGCCTGTGGGACATAGCTTCCCAACCCATAACCTAGCACTTTCCTGGACAAAATTTCACACAACCACATACAACGTGTATGTATCATGCTCCAATTGTGCCCTAATACATCAATAGTGTTGAAACAAATCTGCTTTTCCAGGGGCGCCTGGGTGGCGCAGTCGGTTGGCGTCCAACTTCAGCCAGGTCACGATCTCGCGGTCCGTGAGTTCGAGCCCCGCGTTGGGCTCTGGGCTGATGGCTCGGAGCCTGGAGCCTGTTTCCCATTCTGTGTCTCCCTCTCTCGCTGCCCCTCCCCCGTTCATGCTCTGTCTCTCTCTGTCCCAAAAATAAATAAACGTTGAAAAAAAAAAATTAAAAAAAAAAAAAAATCTGCTTTTCCAAAATGAGCATTATCACAGAACTGACTGCAAAGAAAAACAGGTTTCAAAAAACAACTTGGACATGTAAATTCAATCTGAGCCCAGGACTCAAGGTTAACCCTTTTTAAAAGTCAGAAGAAATCTAGTTTCGAAAAGTGCAGAGGGAAGAGCACTCACTGAAGGGTCAGTCTGTTTCACTACCTGGGTCAATTTTATTCCATCCTAAAAGCCCTACACACTCTCAAGATAAATAGGTCCCTCGTATAAGGAAATTATGTGCTATAAACTCGATTACTGCAGTGAATCAAACTTTAACCCAGTTACAGAAACAAGCAGTTCCTCAGCACCCATGCCTGAGCATCAGACCAAAGCTCTAAGGAAGAGCACAGGGAGATGTGAATAACCTTGATGAGCACAGGGCTGGGAGGGGGTGGGGTGAGCCCTTCTTGAAATAGGGTTGTTTGGGACGCCAGTATGGCTCAGTAGGTTGAGCATCCAACTCTTGATTTCAGCTCAGGTTATAACCTCATAGTTCGTGGGTTCCAGCCCCGAGTCAGGTTCTATGCTGAAAGCACAGAGCCTGCTTGGGATTCTCTCGCTTGCTCGCTGCCACTCCCATGCTGGTGTTCTCTCTCCCCGCCTCTCAAAATAAATAAATAAACTAAAAAAAAAAAGAAAAAGAAAGAAAGCAAGAAAGCAAGAATAGGGATGTTTGAGCTGGGATACAGAGTATGACCTGAGGGGCACCTGGGTGGCTCAGTTGGTTAAGACCTGACTCTTGATCTTGGCTCAGGTCATGATCTCAGTTCCTGAGTTCCAGCCTCGCACTGGGCTCTACACTGACAGCTCAGAGCCTGCTTTGGATTCTCCCCAACCCCTCTCTGCCCCTCCCCCACTCATTCCCCCCCCCCCCCGGTCAAAATGAATAAACTTAACAATAACAACAACAACAAACAGTGTGACTTGAGCACACTGGGGCTGGTTTGCTAGAGACTTGGGGGTCCCTGGGAATGTTGTGCAGTAGGAAGGGAGGTGCAAGGCCCAACTTCTCCAGGTAAGCAGGACTTCACCCTTGAGGACTGGGAAGAAAGGGGTCATCTGTGCCAGGGAAACTCTTGAGAAGGGGACGGGGGAACAAACAGGGGGATGATGCAGGTCCATACCACAATACCCCCAACTGTCCCACTCTAGGGAAGGTCCTGGGCAGAAGGCTGCACTGTCACAGCATCCTGTCCCACTGAGATCTCTTAACAACGACAATCCTCACTTGGTGCATTCTGCCTGTGGCTGCAGCTCCATAGCCTACTCCAGCCCGGGGACAGCAAGAGAGCCCCAGGAACCTTCCTGGGAACTTTCAGGGGCTCAGCCTCCATCTGGTCACTGCCTTGGTCCTTCAATTCTTCTGACCTTTATATGGACACTGGGCCTGACTAGTGGGCATATCACTTCACCCCCCAACCTGGTGGTGCCCTGTCAATCCTACACTGGGGCTGTCTGGACCTGGGGTCTCTTTTTTATTTTTTTTTTTAATTTTTTTTTTCAACGTTTATTTATTTTTGGGACAGAGAGAGACAGAGCATGAACGGGGGAGGGGCAGAGAGAGAGGGAGACACAGAATGGGAAACAGGCTCCAGGCTCTGAGCCATCAGCCCAGAGCCCGACGCGGGGCTCGAACTCACTGACCGCGAGATCGTGACCTGAGCTGAAGTCGGACGCTTAACCGACTGCGCCACCCAGGCGCCCCCGGACCTGGGGTCTCAATGCAGGTTTTCCTAGCCTTCTGCTTCGTGTTAAGAGAAACCAACACAACTCACCAGGTGGACAATCACTTTATTTTTTTTTTATTTTTTTAATTTTTAACGTTTATTTATTTTTTTGGGACAGAGAGAGACAGAGCATGAACGGGGGAGGGGCAGAGAGAGAGGGAGACACAGAATCGGAAACAGGCTCCAGGCTCTGAGCCATCCGCCCAGAGCCCGACGCGGGGCTCGAACTCACGGACCGCGAGATCGTGACCTGGCTGAAGTCGGACGCTTAACCGACTGCGCCACCCAGGCGCCCCGACTATCACTTTATTAAAATGAGACACGTGACCAACAAATTCTTCTATCCTACTGAAGGGACTCACTCACTCTTTCAAAGGCTTCTGACAAGGTAGACAATCTTACTGTCAGCCTCCAATGGCCATGGCACCTGGGCTCCAGTTTCTGGGGAAGCTGAGGCAGTGAGAAGAGAGGGAAAGGGACAAGGAACACACAGCACCCCAGACTTGGGATCATTTGACCCCACTCAATGCATACCCTATTGGTAGAAGCAGCACATGGGAAACTGGGGCATTGACAAGACAGCTCCCCATATCCCAAGGCTGCAGTGCCCCAGGCTAGTTGCACACCACACAACCTTGCACCACAAATATACATATATGTAAACCCACATTCATGCATACTCAGACACAAGTGCCCACACATGCACACCACATGCACTCACACACGTGCACAGTTTTCCTCTCCTCTTCCCACTTCCAAATCTTGCCCAATTGTGTCAGAAAAGGTCTTTCTCTGTTCAATTCTGAGCAAAAGATCAGCAGTTCTTATGTGTGATCAGTATTCATTCCACTCCTGATCCCCCTGTCCCGAAAAGGAAAACCCTAAAGTACAAAAATTAGATTAGAATCATCAACTTCTAAAACCCATGAAAAAACCCAGAGCCCTGAGGGACCTCAGGTGGATCCCCATGCACCTCAGCCACTTCAGCCCACACCTTCCCAAGCCCTATCCAAGACAAACAATTTCACACCTGGCTGGAGCAGCAGAGTTTTCAAATCACTAGCACTGAAACCATGCTCATTGCTACTACTTTGTGCACACAGTAACTTAAGCTTCCAGAGAAGGCAAAGAACCAACTGCTGCTTACAGTTGTTTATCTGAGTAATGCCTTAACCCAGAAGGGAATTTCTGCAGCACAGGAGGCTGGTCAGTTACTAACCACCTAGGACACCCCATCTTCTAGTTCACAGCCTGTGTGGCCCAGCAGGATGCGGATGCTGTCAGACTCCTAACAAATACTGCTAATGCAGCAGACAGTGACCTCTCCAAGGGACCAGTGACCCAGGGGGTGCCTCATATGTAGAGAGCAGAAGAGTAGCTCAGGGTCCCCACCTTCATGGGAGCATAAACCCAGTAAGGGCTGTGAGATGCATGTGCTCATCACCATGTTATTACAAGTCTACACCAGAAAGTAGTTCACCCTGCTAGTCCAAAAGAGGAGGGGGAAAAATATAGAAATGCTTCATTTGAGCTGGGCCCCAAGGGCAGAATCTGGACTTACAGAGATTGAGGAGGGAGGAAAAAATGCCAGAAAAGATGAAGTGACAGAAATACATAAACACGTGAAAATCCATCTCCAAGAAAAGTAAATGAAACCAAATAAAAGGAGATCCAAACTTTAAACAAGGATTTTTTACATGAGAGGAGATCGTGTAGAAGAAAAAAACATCCCTGTTGGAAAGACCACTTATATTCAGTGTGAAAAGGCTCAAGTGATGACAGGGCCTCCCATGGACTTCCTTGGGCACCAGATGCCCTCCAGGACTCCAGGGACTGGGGGTAGGGTGGAGGTCAGGACCAGCCATCAGCCTGTGAGAGTGAGAAGGGCTGGAACCAGCAATTGGGTCCTAAAGGATGGGTGTGGAGGGAAGCACTGAGAGCTGTGAAATGGCACAGAGTACACTCCAGACACATACACACAACTTAAATGAATGCCTCCAGTCACTCCATCAAACAAATCAATCTGAGCACCAGCACTACCTTCAGAGGACCTCCCTGTTCCCAGTCCCTATAAGTGCTCTCCACTTAACCCTTCCAGGAAAAGACACCATTTGTAAATGTAGCGCTCAGCATGGACCAGGAGCCAAAAGGGAAGGTTAAGTTCAGGAGCATCTCAGCCTCCTAACAGGGAACTTTAAACATCTCAGGCATGCCCACACACCACACTCCATCTGAATGCTAATGACCCATTCAAATATAAACCTGTTACCACCAACAGGGTGGAGGAGTCAAGCAAGGTAAAGTCAGACCAAGACCAAGACCAAGACCAAGAAGTCCATCCTATCTGGTCACCTTCAGTCCTTGGTTCAAGAACCAAAAAGAGAAACAGGTTGTTAAGTGAAAAGAATAAAAAGAATCAGCACCACATTTACAAATAAGCACACATTTACAATCTTGATTGTTTGTTTTTAAAGATTTTATCTTTCTTTTTTGTTTTGTTTTTTGAGAGAGAGAGAGAGAGAGAGAGAGAATATATGCACACGAGCCAACAGGGGAAGGACAGAGAGAGAGACGCAGAATCTGAAGACAGTCTCCAGGCTCTGAGCTAGCTGTCAGCACAGAGCCTGACACGGGGGCTCGAACTCCCAAACTGTGAGATCATGACCTGAGCAGAAAGAAGTTGGATGCTTAACCAACTAAGCCACCCAGGCGCCCCAAGATTTTATCTTTAAGTAATCTCTACACCCAACATGGAGCTCCAACTCACAACCCTGAGATCAAGAGTGGCATGCTCACTGACTGAGCCAGCCAGGATCCCCTACAATATTGATGTTTTTTTAAAGTGGAGGACTTGTAATTGAGGTCTCTGAATTAATGTTTTGGGATATATTTAACAAAGTTAACCTGGAGAGCAGAAACCAACATACTTAAGTGGTGGCCATCAACATTTTAAAGACAAAACCTTAATGGTCTTCAGATTCCTAAACACAAATCACAGACTGCCCAGTAAAAGAACACAGCACCGGTAGTATCTCACTCCAGCATTGTGTGTGGGAACAAAGCAGGTTTTGGGACAAGTCGTCTCCAGAAAATAGACAGTCACGAGGCCGGCCTGCTGACAGTTCTCTGGGCTGTTCAAACTCACCCCAGGGATGTACAGGGCCAGGCCTGGGACATTAGGTCCCCAGGCCTCAACCTCCATCCCTAGAGTCATGGGAGAATGGGGGGGCACAGGGAATGGGTACTAGAGAAAGCACAGATCCTATCCTGGGAAGATAATGTAGGGAATATATTTTTATCTTCTCTCAGACACAGCTGATCTTCCTGCAAACTTCTGGAAATAGGGAACAATGTAGACCACACAGATCCCACTCAACTCCGCCTGCACTCCGGCCCCATGCCTTGGCTTCTAAGCACCTTTTCCCAAAGACATGAGATCGAAAGCCCATCTTCATCTCCAAGTCATAGCACACAGTAGGAGAAGGTGCACTTATACTGATCACAAGTTAAGAGTGGGGAAAGACTGGTAACAAGTGTCTTTAAAACTATCAGTAGCTCCCCTAGGCTCACACTGGAGATAAGGACTTGGCTTTTGTGTTTGCTCTCTCAAAAGTGCCCAGTGAGCACCCAACACCAACCACCTGGAAGTGGACCCACATGAGCATCTGAACTGCCAGCAGCCAGGGCCATTGGGCCAAAGCCCAACCCTGCAGCCAGAGAGGAACAGATGCTGTTGGAGAAGCACATAACACAGAAACAAAGGTACTGCCTGTGAAGGGGAATCTGAGCAATATTAAATGTCCACAGGGAAATAGCAACCAGGAGTCCCCCTGGTGCGGGATGTCACTGTGAGGGCGAGCTGGCTACATTTGCCTCCCACGGGAAAGGAACAGCCTCTGTTCCTTCCCAGCTGCCTCCTGGGCCATGTGCCTCCATGGCCTACAAAGGGTTACACCTGCCGTTTCCATGCCATCTGCAATGTGCCCATCGGGTGTCACATCACAAAATTGGAAGTCTTAACCCTTCCAGTGCCAACTCCCTCAGGGCCTGGCCAAGACACAGCTCTAACCACCAGCTCCATTGAGGCCCATGGCTGGAAATGGCAGGGAGGTTTTGCACAGACAATTGCAGGAAGGGCCAGAAAAGCTACCTCCATTCCTAGGAGGAGACAGGAGTAGAAAGTAGGGGAACCAAGGGTGCTTCTTTTGTCATTTTCATCAGGGGGCCCAGCAATGTGGGAAAGCCTGGAGGCTCTTCCTGGGCTTCCTTTGTCAAGCTCCTCCCTGCACATATTCTGTGGTGTCAGAGCACACTGGCAGCTGCCCCAGGAGGATCAGAGCCAGCAGGGAAACTTACTTCTAAGACTAATGTAAGTTTCTGGTCTCAATAAAGTCCATGGGCCTAAGAAACAGTTCCTACCAGCAAAAAGTTCTCTTAGCACTTTCTGTACAGCTGTAAGAGCTGAACCAGAAATCCCACATTTAGCTTCTACCCTGTAAGTGGAAATCTTCCTCTTGGGCAGGGAGCTGTTCAGATACCTACAATAAGCTCTGGGAAACAGCAGAACTGGACTTGAACGTATCATATTAGTGGCCCTTCTGTAAAAGATACTGTTCAAGATAAAAACAAGGCCCTCACCACATCCTTGAGGTCTGGTCAGCCTCTCTGACCTCATCTGCCATCTGTGCCCCACCAACCCTGGACCCCATTCTCTTACGTCACACTGACAGTCTGGCTGCTCCTCTGACGGTTAGCTCACTCCCACCCCAGGGCCTTTGCACATCCTGCTTTCTCTGCCTTGAAGTCTCCTCCCTCCAGGTCTCTGAACTACCCTCTTTTATAGGTCTCACCTAAGAAACCAAAATGGCACGTAGCTCCCTTGGTGGACCTCTAACCTGTTTTCCACTTCATCACCACTTAACATTCTATTTATTTGTGCCCTCCTAACCCCATCTCCCATAAGAACATGGAACACCTCTTTGTTCACTGCTACCATCCTAGGGCCCAGGATAGAATAAGGGCTCAATACATAGGTGTTTAACACACAAGAAAAAGCATTTTCAGAATTCCCAGGTATCATTCTCCCTTCCTAAAAAAAAAAAAAAAAACAAAATGTCTTCAGGCCAATTAAAAAAATAAGGATCAAAAACAAAACCCTTACCTCATAACAAAAATTAACTCAAAACAGGTCAGAGACCTATTAAAAACTAAACTTATAAAAACTCTTAGAGAAAAGCTGAAGGGTAAAATATGACCTTGGATTCAGCAAGATTATTAAATGTGACACCAAAAGCACAATGAAAGAAAAAAAAAAGAAATTGGACTTCAACAAAATTAAAATCTAATGTGCAAAGGACACTAATAAGAGAATGAGGGGTGCCTGGCTGGTTCAGTCAATACAGCAGGCGACTCTCGATCTTAGGGCTGTAAGTTCAAGCCCCACATTTGGTGTAGAAATTACTTAAAATAAAATCTTAAAGGGACCCCTGGGTGGCTCAGTCAGTTAAGGGTCTGACTTTGGCTTAGGTCATGATCTCGCAGTACACAAGTTCGAGCCCCAGATCGTGCTCTGTGCTAAGAGCTCGGAGCCTGAATCCTGCTTCAGATTCTTTGTCTCTCTCGCTCTTAAAAATAAATAAACATTTAAAAAATTAAATAAAAAAAATAAAATCTTTAAAAAAGTGAAAAAACAACCCACGAAATAGGAGAAAATTATTTATCTGATAAGGGTGTAGTGGCCAAAATATACAAAAAACTCATAATTAAACAACAAATCCAATTAAAAAACAGGCAAAGGACTTAAATAGACATTTCTCCAAAGAAGATATTCAAGTGGCCAATATTAACACATGAAAAGATGTTCAACATCATTTATCATCAGATAAACGCAAATCAAAATCACGAGATACTACCTCAAACCCACTAGGATGGTTGTTAACAAAAAAAGAAAAAAGAAAAAACAAGCGTTGCCAATGATGTGGAGAAACTGGAACCCTCATACACTGCTGACAGGAGTATAAAATGGCGTGGTGACATGGTTAACAGTCTGGCAGTCTCTCAAAAAGTTAAATACAGCATTACATATGACCCAACAATTCTGCTAGGTACACAAGCTAAGAGATGTGAAAACATATTCACACAAAAATCTATACACAAATGTTAAAAGCAGCACTATTTACAATAGCCAACAAGTAGAAACAACCCAAATGTCCATCAACAGATGAACAAATGAACAAAATGTGATATATCCATACAATGAAGTATTATTCACTCATAAAAAGGAATGAAGTTCTGATTCATGTCACAATGTGGATGAACAGTGAAAATACTACGTTGAGCAACAGAAGCCAGATTAAAAAAAAGGCCACATAGTATATGATTCCATTTATATGAAATGCCTAGAACAGGCAAATCCATGGAAACAGAAAGTAGACTAGTGGTTCCTAGGGCCCTGAAGGACACAGAGATGAAAGAGGAGATAGTGACTGCTAATGGGTACAGGCTTCTTTTGGGGATAAAAATGTTCTGGTATTTGATAGTATTTGATAGAGATGATGGGTGTACAATATCATGGATGCATTAAATGCCAATGAATTACACACTTTAAAATGATTAAATTGGGGGAGTTTTTTAGGTTCTGTGAGTCAACCATCCAGTTCTCACAGAGTCTGAGGTCACAACAAGCCCACCCCACAGGTGGGAACTAAGAACCACCTCCAAGCAAAGGAAAGCTGATGCCTGGTTGTGTGGCCATGTGGTACACACAAGAACCAATCTAGCAATGGGGAACCAAGGCAGAAAGAGGGTAAGGCCTCAGACAACTGGGGTCACACAAACCACCACCATCAGAATACAATTTAAGTCAGGCTCATCGTAGGCTTCATACTGTCTAAAACCAAAACAACACATGCTACGGTTTTACATTAACACATTACTGGGAATGTGCCACCCACCTCAGTCTCACAGGTGTTTTATTCATCTGTCCAAATACCGGCTTAGTTTCTACCAAGAACAAGGGGCTGACTGGGCCCCTGGGACACCCCGGGGCCTCCTCCCTGGAAACCCTGGGAAGATATGCAAGGAGGCAGGTGCATGGGCAGTGGACATCAGGCGGAGAGACACACAGTGAGGTCCCTATCACTCTGAGAGTTGCAGTGATCCCTAGATCACACATGGAATCAAACCATCTACTTTATCCACTGGCTATAGCTGCTATGGACAAATGACACCAAGAGGGAAGTGAGACTGGTCTCTAATCAAAATTATATTATGTCAGAAAACAAAGTATGGGATATCACAGAGTCAGTACTGAAGTGAAGAAGCACATGCAGAGGTAAGGTGAGCTCCAAGCACTGGGCAGGGAAGCCAGGGGCTCAGAGATAGGAAGGTGCCATCAGCATCGCAGTGCATCAGGTAGAAACCAGAATGCCTGGTTCACCTCAGTTTTCCTCACCTGTGAAATGGGAAATGCTCTGACGGCTCCGTGAAGGGTAGCTGTGAGTATTATTATTGAAAATAAGACTGCTGGAAACGGAAGTTGTTCCACCTGACAGGCCACCAGCCACAGCCCCTTAGCAATTCCAGAATCTCTGCTGAAAGTATTCTGCTTAAATTTTTTTTTAAATTTTTTTTTTTAACGTTTATTTATTTTTGAGACAGAGAGAGACAGAGCATGAACGGGGGAGGGCAGAGAGAGAGGGAGACACAGAATCGGAAGCAGGCTCCAGGCTCTGAGCCATCAGCCCAGAGCCTGACGCGGGGCTCGAACTCACGGGCTGTGAGATCGTGACCTGAGCCGAAGTCGGACGCCCAGCCAACTGAGCCACCCAGGCGCCCCTCTGCTTAAATTTAACCACAGTGGCCGCCACCCTTTTGTAACAGAGGACTCCCCTGCCCTGGGTGATGTACGTGATAAAGCTCCCTGAGGAATATATATGCCTGGGTCAAGCCCATTTTTCAAATATTTGATTACGGAAAATTGCAGAAGTAGCAATGCCCTCAGAGGTGGCACAAACAACAGGATTCACAGCGCACATGCACCACCCAGGCTGCAGGTCTTCCATACACTGCTCCTTTCCCCCACACCCCACTAGCTCCTGTGAAGCAAATCCTACACAACATTCATTTATGAATGCACTGGTCAGTATTTGTATCTACAAACCACTACAATTCCGTGACCTGACCTCCAACAATTTAACAAGCATTTCTTAGTCTTTGTCAGAGTCACACTTGGTTGAAATCTATAGGTCCTCCCAAAACCTTTCCTTTCAATCATTTATTTATCTTATTTCCCCACAGTCAGGTTTGCTGGTGGCATCCCCGTGGCATAATGCAACATGCCCCTGATTTACTATAAACTAGATTCTGTGGCCAAAACAAGCACACATCCTTCCAGTAGCACATGTACCCTTCTTGGGTGCAAGGCGGCCACTGATGATCACTGTCTGGACTCACCATTTCATTAGGTGTCTGAAAACTTATAAACTTCTAATTCCATCATTTCATTTTAATTAGCCAGAATATGTCAATAGCAGCACTGTCCACTAGCCACATGTGGCTATTTAAATAGACTAAAATTAAATAAAATTAAAAGTTGACTTCTTCAAACGATTCCAGGTGCATTGGACAGTGAGGGTACAGAGAGTTCCAGGAAGTTTTGTAGGGCAGCACTGATCTTGTTCTCACCCACTATTTTGTTCCTCGAGAGTTCAGTCCATCGAAAAGAGGATAAATGCTTGTTTCTCTCCCTTTATTTACCAATTTTCAAAATGAGTTGGTTCCTTAGCACCCCCCCAAAGAGGACCAGCAAGATTCTTCCTTTCCTTTGAGTACCAATATAAATGAACCTGTTGATTTTTAACACATTTGACACTCCAAATTGGGAATCTGTTCTTATTCATACTCCCCTGTCTCACCCTTAGTAGTCTTACACATGTTCCCAATGCAGATTTAGAATTAAAACATTTTAACTTAAGTGCCTTGATTTTATACTTGCATTTTTCTTTGGTGCTGAAAATTCTGGTTCTTAAAGACATTAATTACTACTTATTTGTTATCTCCTATAATACAGTTGTCCCCACTTATCCACGGTTTTGCTTTCCACGGTTTCAGGTACCTGTGGTCAATCACGGCCCAGGAGCAGATGATTCTCTGACATATCATAAGGTCAATAGTAGCCTAATGCTATGTCACAATGCCTGCGTCATTCACCTCACTTCGTCTCATAACACAGGCATTTTATCATCTCACATCATTACAAGGGTGAGTACAGTACTAAGATTTTTGAGAGAGAGGCCAAATTCACACAACTTTTACTATAGCATAGCTATGATTGTTCTACTATTAGTTAGTTATTGTTGTTAATCTCTTATTGTGCCTAACTTATAAACTAAACTTTATCATAGGTCTGCATGTATATAGGAACAAATCACAGTATATATAGGGTTTGATACTATCTGCGGTTTCAGGCATCCCACAGTGGTCTTGGAAAGTGTTCTGGTGGGTAAGGGGGTAAGGGGGCACTACTGAAACAGTAGTGAGTATTGGTATTATTAACCTAAAACCAAAAATAATTCTTAAAGATAGTTACTGATTTTTTTAAAAAAGTTTTTGCCCTTACGGCATATCTCACTAAAACATTTATAGTCTACTATGTTTAAAAGTTGAGCAAAGGAAATCCTGAAACATTAGTTAAGTCACAACTTGAATCACAACTGACATACACCTAGATTCATTATTAATTTCCTTTTGCTTTTTAGGGTTTGCTTCTCTCCACCCGCCTCACAACTTGCCATACTTTTGTTTCATAATTATGTAAAACACCCATCTGGTGCTACACAGAAAAGAAAACCAGAGACATCTCCTGGTAACCCTGTCCTCTCTCATCCCTCCTCCTAGAAATAACCATATTGTTCATTTATGGTTTGTATTCCATATTTAAAAATAAAATAGAAGCAAATACACATACATCCATGTCCCTCCACCTTTCCTTGGAGAGGTAAGCATACTGTATCTTTTTATCCTCCACCTTGCTTCTTCCACTTCTCATTTCACCCTAGAAATCCCATCACCGTGACATAAGGACGTCCCTTCTTCCTTTGCTCAGGGGGCTTGATGCCATCCCCACCCAGGAGATCCATCCCCATAAGTCTCCAGCCCCAACTGACAAATATCTAAGTCATTTCCAGCTTTGTTACTTCAGAATGTTAGAATGAACATCCTTGTCACAATTCTTATGTTTGACAGTGTATCTTTGTGATACATTTTTCTAGAAGCGGAATTTCTGAAGCAAAGGGTAAACAAATCTCTCTCTGAAGAGCTGTGAGCCTCCAAAAGCAATATATGGCAGTGCTTGATTCCCATCAATAGACTGGTATCCACCTCTGGGGACAAAAGGTCAGAAATGTTGTCTTGAAACTCCAATGAGCATTATTCTTAGTATGAGAAAGACTTGAGCATCTTCTATACCTTTGGTAAGAGCCATCTGTACTCACTTTTTCTGTGAACTGTTTTTCTCTAAGTCACACCCATTTTTAATCCTTAACACCCAACATAAGGCAAAGTCATTCAGCACATGAGCAGTGTGTACCTGCTGAATAAACAGGACCCCTGACAGGCAAAAATTGAGGGGCAGATGCCACATCCATTAGCCCAAGCAGGCAGTCTGACCCAAAGTGTGCATACCTACAACTGTGTACAGTGTGGGGCACTGTGTGGGGGCTGTGTGCATATGTCAGGCTCACCAGGAGCCAACCCTCCTCCTGTCTTGCTCCTCTTCTATGCTTACTAAGTCCTGGGTGGCAGAAATGGGGAGACCCGAGGTGACCACAGGCCACGGTTCAACTGAAAGGGGGTGCTGGGCTGGTGTTAAACAGAGAAAACAGAAGGGGTGCCTGGGTGGCTCAGTCAGTTGAGCATCCGACTTCGGCTTCGGTCATGATCTCATGGTTCATGGGTTCCAGCCCCACCGTCAGGCTCTGTGCTGACAGCTCAGAGCCTGGAGCCTGCTTCAGCTTCTGTGTCTCCTTCTCTCACTGCCCCTTGCCTGCTCATGCTCTGTATCTCTCTCTCAAAATAAATAATAAAAACAATTTAAAAAATTAAAAAAAGAAAATACAAAATCAATTTGTTGAAATGACTTACACCCCACAACAAAGAGTACACAAGCTGACATATTTATAAATCCTTAAAAAATAATTACTCAAGGGTATTTTTTTGCCCATTTGACATTAGCCATCACATGCCATGACTATTCACAGACTGTCCTTTCCCATCAAACCCCTTCATGCAATGGCTGTCTTCCTTCCTGGACAGGGAAGGAGGAGGTCTGTTTTTTTCTTTTTCTTTCCTTCTCTCCACCATCTTTTCTTTCTCTTTTCTTCTTTTCTTTCCCTCTCTTTCTTTTCTTTCTTTCTTTCATCATTCATTCATTCTGCAAGTACTTACTGCTCTGACCATGGTTTTTTTTTTTAACTATTTTTTTTTTATTTTTTAAATTTTTTTAACGGTTTATTTATTTTTGAGACAGAGAGAGACAGAGCATGAACGGGGGAGGGGCAGAGAGAGAGGGAGACACAGAATGGGAAACAGGCTCCAGGCTCTGAGCCATCAGCCCAGAGCCCAACGCGGGGCTTGAACTCACAGACCGCGAGATCGTGACCTGAGCTGAAGTTGGACACTTAACCGACTGAGCCACCCAGGCGCCCCTATTTTTTAAATGTTTTATTTTTGAGAGAGAGAATATGAGCGAGGGAGGGGCAGAAAGAGAGGGAGAAAGAAGATCAGAAGCCAGCTTTAAGCTGACAGCAGTGAGCCCAATGTGGGGTTTGAACTCAAGAACCATGAGAGTATAACCTGAGCTGAAGTAAGATACTCAACCAACTGAGCCACCCAGGATCCCCTGACCATGTACTTTTGAGTTAACAAAGGACTAGGCAGAAGCAGGAGCACCTAGCCTAGGACCTCAGAGAACCCTAAGCTAGCCTACTGCCTTCAGACAACAACCGGGACTGCAGGACAAAGGCAGTCACTCATCACACTGGGCTGAGCTTCAGGTGAGACCTTTTCCAGATGTAAAGTTCCATGATTTTTAAATGCTAATGTCTAAAGATAGCCTGATGACAGTCAAGTGCCAGACCCATCCTCTAAGGATGCCCCACTATGCTACCAACACCAGGTAAGAAGCCATTAGGACCAGGTATCAAGCATCATCAACACTGGTGATCCTCAGTTAGCTCTAGGAAACCAGCATAGACTTTAGGTCACTTCTTGTCTCCAGAGGGCTCTGAGGGTCTCAGGTAGAGCTAGGGCAGGGGGCGTGTAAAATGGTAGAGCTGCCATGACAACAGTCTGGCAAGTCCTCAAAATGTTCACCAGTTACCATATGATCCAGCAATTCCACTCTTAGGTATATACCCAAAGGAACCAAAAACATATCCACACAAATTGTGTTCACAAATGTTCATAGCAGCACTATTTGCAAATGCCAAAAGGTGGAAACCACCCAAATTTATCCTGATGAATAAATAAGTGGTCCATCCATGCGATGGAATTACTCAGCCATAAAAGCATATGAAGCACTGAATCATGCTACAATGTAGATGAACCTCAAAAACATTACTCTGAGAAAAGCCAGACACACACGTTATATAGTCTATGACTCTGTTGATATAAAATGTCCAGAACAGGCAAATGTATAGAAACAGAAAGCAGATAGATTAGTGGGAGACGGAGGAATAAGGAGATAAGGAATGACAGCTAATGAGGATGGAGTTTCTTTTGGGGGTGATAAGTGTTCTGGAACTAGACAGAGATGATGGTTGCACAACTCTTGAATATACCAAATAAATAAACAAACACTGAATTTTAAATCATAAATCGGTGAACTGTATGGTAAGCAAATTATATCCCGATTGTAAAAAAACAAACAAACAAAACTAAAGCACTGCTAAAGCTTTTGTTAGAACATTCTGGAAATGTTTTCCTGCTAACAGGAATACTTGACCATACTCTTTTTTTTTTTTTTGCTATATGCAAGTAAGAGCTGAAACCTCACAAAACCAACCCCAACTCTCGTCTTGAAGCAGGCAAATCCAGGCAGCCGGTTCTCACCCCATACAGCTATGCTGTTAGAGAGACATGCACCCCTCAGCAAGTCACCTGCTGGCTAGCCTGTAAAAGCAGCTGACCAACTCAGGAGGTCCTCCAAGCTGTCTTAGAGTTCTAAGACAATTCCCAGTTCTACCTTCTTCTCTAGGTAGGTAGTTCTGGGCCAAAACATGGCTGGCCAGACTCTGATGGTAACAAGATAAAAATTCCACCCAGGTCTCAGGCTCTGCCCTGCTGGGTCCTTTCAGCCCTTTGAGAATCCTAAGCAAGGGGTGAGGCCGGCTCAGTTTCCTCACAGGTGTGAGTTGGGGTAAGGGCAACCAGTTCCAAGCACACTACCGACAGTGGTGAGGGAAAAATTCTACTCATTTTGGTTAGTGTTGGGAAATCACAAAAGTGGCCAGAGGGCAAAGGCCACCTGGATAGGATTAATTATCCTCTTCCTGATCTTCCCAGGAAGGTTTATCCCATTTAGGCCTGGGCTTTTCAAGTGAGTGAACCCTGAGATAGGAGGGGTGAGCAAACAGCCTCCCTGGAAGCAACAGGCAGGGCCTGGGTGATCCTGTGGTGACAGCCCAGTACACAATTCTGGAGGAACTTGACTCTCTATTTCCTCTAGGAGGTAGCTGTAAGCTTCTGAAGCAGTGCTCAGTTTCAAATGTCCAAGGAGCTAAATGAGGTTCACTGGACAAGTCAGAGCCTTCATTCCAGACACCAGACCTCAACCACTCACCTGGCTTCTGGGCATGGGATGCTGGTCCTACCAGCTGGCCATGGCGGCAGCTACGTCAAAAGGCAACTTGTGTCAACGTGCTGACCAACCTAAAAAAAGGACAGAAAAAGAAATACTGAGTTTCCAAGGAAAGTTTCTGGAATGTATGGACAATTTTCAATGTCTCTGACCCCTGGAATTAGTAAAAATTTAGATTAAAGTAAAATTTAGATTTCAGAGCTCTGCCTCTACTACCCTCCACAGGGAGGCAGGCTGAGGAAATAAATTTCAATCACTCTCTGACCTATGACCTGATGCAGTGCTAACCAATAAACACTAGCATCCCAGACACTGACTTCAGCAATATGGACACAGATATGAGGTGGTAACATGCAGCCACACACCAACATACTGAACACACCACAGAAAATGGCTCAACATTTCAGTTATGACAGTAATAACATTAATAGCAGAAACAGTAATACTTAGAATTTAACAGGTGCTTAGTAGCAAATTCCAGTTACTATGCTAAAACTCTGTATCTCTTTGAATCCCCAGAACAACCTTGGGGTTACATGATCATCCCCATTTTCAGATAAGTGATCTAATGTGTCTAATATTCAGGAATTTGCCCAGGGTCACCCAGGTCTCCCTCTACAGACATGACTTCTTTGCTCCCCGGTCCACACACCAGGGAAACCACTCACCATTCCAGGCAGTGCAGGGTTTGCCCTCAAGAAGCTGAGGGTGCAATGTGCCTGGGGCCCAGGCAGACTTTACCTCCATAGGGCAACTCGAAGTTTTACCCCAGGGATCATCTCCACAGGGATTACAAAACTGCCCAGGGAGGAAGGAAGTACCTGTTTTACAGACAGGAAAATTAAGGAACAAGAATGTTCAGAACTCCCCCAAGGTCACAGAGACAGTGTGGCTCCAGGACTTCCCCCTCCTTTATGACATCAGACACGCAGGGCTCCAGGCGCAGAGGCTAAACCTAGAGAACCAGCCAAATCCCAGACTCCTAGGCAGTGCTATCAGTTGTAGCTTGCCAAATATTGTCAGTATCACCTCTGTTGTCATTCTTTGAGCCCACATGACTACCAGGAGGCCTGGCTCTAATATGAAACCTTTATTTTTAAACTGGGTTCACAACAATTCACAGTTCATGGATAGCGAGAATCACTCCCATGGGAGAACTTGCAAAATAAGCAAATATCAATGAACTCTATGCAAAGACCTTTGGGCACCAAGGAGCACACATGGCATCCTCCTCAGTGAGGCCCAGGGCCAGATGTAGCCACCACGAGGGCTAGTTCCTGGGGAGGGGAGCGCTTTCTGCCACTCCTTTTTGGCCCCATTCAGGCCAAACAACACAGTGGACACCATTAATCCTAGTTCTTTCATATCTCTTGAACCATGGCCTCACTCTGCCATGGAGGGGGAAGCCCAGAAGGAGAGGCTTTCTGAGCACCTACCCTCTTCAGAAACAAAGTCAATACACACAAGTCAGCAGTATTTCCACACATTTTTTAAAATCCATTTACAATAGCACATATATGAAATACTTAAGGATAAATTTAATTTTTAAAAAGATGTTCAGGGTGCCTGGGTGGCTCAGTTGGTTGAGTGTCCGACTTTGGCTCAGGTCATGGTATCACAATTAGTGAGTTCAAGCCCTGTGTCAGGCTCTGTACTGACAGTTCAGAGTCTGGAACCTGCTTCGGATTCTGTGTCTCCCTCTCTCTCTGCCCCTCCCCCACTCGTGCCCTGTCTCCCTCCCTCCCTCTCTCTCAAAATAAGCATTAAAAAAAAATATGTTCAAGACATATCAAATAGAACCACAATAACACATCACTGAGAGAAATAAAAGAAAACATAAAGGAAGATATGCCTTGTCCATGGATCGATCAGAAGATATCAATTATCTCCCAAACTGATCCACAGATTCAATGCAGATCCAATCAAAAACTCCCAACATGTTTCTTTTTTTTGGTAGAAAAAACAATCTGATTCTAAAATTTATATGGAAATGCAAAGGAACTAGAATAGTGAAAACTGAAAAAGGCAAACAAATTTGGAGGACTTATCCTACCTGATTTCAAGATTTATCATAAAACTACAATAACCAAGACAGTGTGATAAAGACAGACAAGAGATGGAATAGAATACACCCATGCACCTGTGTACAACTGATTTTTGACAAAGATCCAGTATCCTACTCTGCAAGACTGCAAGACCACAAGACACACTGGACAAAATTTTCCTGGAGGGTTAACCCAGCAAGGAAGAAGGCCTTCTTAATATGTTATCACAACACACACAATGCGTGGATGAAATGCAATGTGCAAGAAATTTTAAGGTAAACTCAGACTTTCATACTCAAACATGGCTTTTCCCCATCTCAGCTCATGACAGATCCAGTCTTTCGGCTGCTCAGATTAAAACCTTGGGCTGCCCTCTTGATAAGACTACCCCACCTTCCAGTCCATCAGGAAATCCTTTTGTTTCTGCCATTAAACACATTTGGAGTCCAACAGCTTCTCACACCTCCAGTAGACACCATGTTTGGCGTTTGCCCAGAGTGAAGCCCTACTGTCTCCTGGCCTGAGGCATGCCTCCTGCTATCCTACCCTAGCCATGCTGGCTTCCCGGCCACGCCTCCAACACACCAGGAACTCTCCCTCCCTTTTTATGTTTTAAACAAAATTCCAGATACTTTATCATTTTAACAATCACTTCTCCAACTGGCATCCCAAATTGAAAATGATCTTTGAAAACATAACTACCATATAATAATCCCTAAATGTCAGCAAAAGTCCAGTTCATATTCAGCTTCACACAATTTCTCAGAAATGTCTGTATATGGCCTCTTACAACAGTAGCTGTTCGAGTTTTTAATACTATACCTGCTCCCTCAGCCTCAATCACTCTCACGCCCAGATGGCAGACCCTTCCATGCCCTCCCCCATGTTACCGCTCAAAATGTCTCCTTTGCAGAGGTCCACCCTGCTCCTTCTCTCCCACAGGCCTGACCTCTCTGCATATTCCATATAATGTGGTACTGTATGGACTTTCTCACCCAATAAGAACATAAATGCCACAAGTAAAGGGGTGTCTTGTCTGCCTGATGTGATTGTATTTCAAACACCTAGAACAGTGTCGGACACACACCAGTGCTTGATAAATATTTATGGAATGAATGAGCTGGGATGATTTAACACTGAAGGAGAAGGAACCTATCTGAGAAGCCCACACAGCAGCAGCCCCTCCATACAATTAGTGCAAAATTCACAAAGGAGCTGAAACCAAGCAGAGATCACTTAGCACCATCAGAACTAGGGATATTTCTCTAAAATAAACTGTAGTTGCTTTTTACTGATATATCATGTGGACTATTTTGCCATCTACCCGCACTGGCTGGATTTAGAGAGCTTTTACTGTTTTTATTTCCAACCCATACATTTAAAATAGTATCAAGTAACCCTTAAGTACACAATTACCAACTCATAAGAGACTCTTCCACTCCCTTGATAAATGATTATGGGTTGGCTTTGACCCCACACCTGGGTACTGTGGCGCGTGTGCGTGCGCGCACACGCGCGCGCGCACACACACACACACGCACTGCAACCCACCCAAACACAATGATTTCCTAGTCTAAAGGAGATCATACTTGGTAAGAAGGCAGTCATAGTAATTTACATGAAATCAAGTCACTGCACTTTGGGCAACAGAAGTCCTTTGTTGCCATTTCATCCTCTCTAGCTTAGACAAGTGAGATTGGCTCCCTTTAAACTTGAGGGGAGGAGCACTGGGCAAAACCTGGCTGCTATCTGGGGAACTCCAGTTCTGAGGATACACTCGGGTTGCAGCACCCATGGTCAGCACAGGGATGAGTCTCTGGGGCCATAGGCATCTGACGGGGAAGCCTAAGCTCTCCAAGGCACCCCTGGAGGGCCCCATCATCCCTTCTGAGGCCCTGCTCTATAGAAGCTGCACACCTCTGGTCTTCTTCTACCACCATCTGCACTCACCAAACAACTGTGCTGTGTAAAAATTTTTCAACTGTGTCTATAACTAAACATTTACCACCCTGGCTCTAATCCAGTCCTGGAAACATGACATAAGGCCAAAAAACTCCAAGAAGAAACCCAACAATATCCCTCACCTTCTCCCACCTCTAAGTCCACTAAGTCTACTAGCTCCATGAAAACTGAGTGCCCCTGAAGAATTACCTAGACCCTGTCTGGCAAAGGTCTTAGTGACTGCACCACCAAATTGTCAAGGAGGGGACTCCCTGGCCAGCCCTATCAGAAAGGGAGAAACTGAGGCAGCACAGTAGTAAAGCATCTCAAGGAAGCCTAGAGGTCACACCATGTGCTGGCTGGTTCCATGTGCTGGCTGGCTGGAGAATGATTAACTTGGGCCGAAGATTCCATTTTCTAATCCAGGGTCGGCAAACTTCCCTAAGTTGTCCTGGTGAACGGTATTCCTGGAACACAGCCACACCCACCGGAATATGCACTGTGTACAGCTGCTTCCACCCATAAGGCAGAACTGAGTAATAGAAACAGAGGCAGTACAGCCCCAGAGGCTGAAAACATGGACTACCTGGTTCTTGAAAGCAGGAGGAAACTGCAGCCCTGGCAGGCTGTGCTGAGTATCAAAGGGACAGAGGTGACCCAGACACAGTGGCACAACCACGACAAAAAGTCAGGGCACAGGCACACCAAGGAGATGCTCCAGCTCTGTATCAGCCCCAGGGCACAAAGCAGTACCTACTCTCTCCAAAGCATGGAGCCTCATTAACCCTATGTCCCCATGGACTAGGGGCGGGGGCGGGGAGAATGACTTGGCATACTAGCGAGGCAAAGAACCAGCCCCATGAGGGCCAAGGAGCCAACGGTAAGGCCAGCTACACAGGCCCATCCTTGGCAACCAGAACTGGCCTCTCTCCGCTGTCAAGGGGAGAAGGCATCCACTGGGGTAACAGCCAGTTTGTGCCCTCCAAGCCCCTGATCTATCCCTGCCCTCCTTCCCTTGGCCACGGTAACCATGGCCTCACTGAGGGATGATGGGTCATCCAACTCCTCACACTGTGCCAGTGCACAGTGCAGCCTTTCCTAAGGCCCTCAATACCCCCCAATGCTTGTAACATCTTACCGTGACCTTTGAGGCCCTTCCTGCTTTAGGCCGAAGTGACTCTATGAAGTCATCTGGCATGCATGTATATATGTGTACACACACACCACATTCTTGGCTCTGACCACACTGGCCTTGTCTCAATTCTTCATACCACCACATCTTGCCTCCACCACTGGGCCTTTACACATAGTGTTCCCACCACCGGGAAACCCCTTCCCTCCTCCCACTCATCCTTCAAAACTCAAGCACCTGTTACTCAAGCATGCTCTCCCTAATCAGTCCCTCCCCATTCCCCCTTCTATTACTGAGGACTACAGCCCCACCACTTGGCACAGCTGATCTTGACATTTGACATACAGCATCCCATTAGGTTCTCTTCCCCAAACACTCTTGAGAAAGGCTCTTATTCACCTCTTTATCCAATTCCTAATGAAGCACACGGGAGGAAATAGCATCCTCCATGAGTTATAAATACTCAAAACATCATAGACTAGAGGCAAAAACATAGCAACATAAATATAAACCCTACCCTTAATTAGAATAGCAAGTCAACACCAGGAAGAAGCAACATGGAGATAGGCAAGGCCACAGCACCACACTTCCCCTCTGGGAAGCTCTCCCCACCTCCCTTACACTACTATTTGGAGAAAGGCAAAGAGCCTGAAGAAAGGCACTCAGAGGTTCCAGGGGCCTCTACGGCCTTATATCTGGGAAGGCCTCCTCTGCCACTGCTGAGAAGTATGAGTTACCCCAGCATCTACGCACACACATCTTGTACTCCCCTTCTCCTTTCCTAGCCTATCCTAAAACAGCCAGCACAGTCCTTCCAACAGATCTTCCTCTCCAAGGCTTGGCTCCAACATACCCCTTTACCCTGGGCACTCCAGGAATCCCTCCCTTTCACACCACCAAAACCATCCTGAATGTTATAGCACATCCTCCTGATGAATCATGACTAGCTGCAGGAGCCCACCTGACCCTTGGGCAGACCATGCTGAGGACCAAATGACAGGCCCTGGCACTAGGCAGGCTCTCAGAAGTAACTAGTTCTCACTTTGACTAGTATGATTAATGTTGTCCCTCAAAATATTTCAACTCCTATCTAGAGTTTCCACACTCACCCCCCAGCAGCTGCCCTGGCAAGTCCACAAAGATCATCAAAACTTTAAGGGTGCCTGGGTGGCTCAGTTAAGCATCTGACTTCACCTCAGGTCATGATCTCAAGGTTAGTCAGTTCGAGCCCCGCACTGGGCTCTCTGCTGTCAGTGCAGAGCCCACTTCAAATCCTCTGTCCCCCCTCTTTCTCTGCCCCTCCCCAGCTTGCACGTGCTCTCTCTCAAAAATAAACAAACACTGAAAGGTTCAAAACTTTAGGGGCACCTGGGTGGCTCAGTCGGTTGAGCGTCCGACTTCAGCTCAGGTCACGATCTCACAGCTCATGGGGTCGAGCCCCGCGTTAGGCTCTGTGCTGACAGCTCAGAGCCTGGAGCCTGCTTCAGATTCTGTGTCTCCCTCTCTCTCTGCCCCTCCCCAGCTCATGCTCTGTCTCTCCTCTCTCTCAAAAATAAATAAAGATTAAAAAAAATTTATTTAAAGGTTCAAAACTCCCATATTTTAAATGCTCAGGAATCAGAGGCACCTGGCTGGCTCCGTCAGAAGAGCAGGCAACTCTTTATCTTGGGGTCCTGAATCTGAGCCCCAAGTTGGGTACAGAGATAACATAAATAAATAAACTTAAAAAATAAAAATAAAAAGCTCAGGAATCAAATGTCTCCATCTACCTATCTAGACAGGTCTGAAACTTTGGGAAGTATCTTAAGTGTTAGTGTTTATCACTGAGGCTGCTTGAAAGGACATCTTGAAGAAAATGTCACAAGAACAAAAGAGATAACTTCTTTGTTAACAATGAGGACCTAAGAATTGGTGTCTCCCATTCTGTGTACATGCACCAATATGTGTTATATTAAGGAAATTCTCTGAAAAATAGCCATAGGAATACCTTCTATCTCTAAGCCAAGCACTGGAGCAGAAAAGACCTCAGATTGTTTCTGGACTCTGTTCTCTTAAGTCCCCTGCAGACTCCAAGAGTCCTGTGTTACCCCAGACAGCTGGAGAAAGTGCATCCAGGCCCCATCCCTATGGGGACCAAAGAACACCTACAGAATCTCTGCTCCAGCACTCCCAAGATGATGCTACAATGGGCCTTCTAGAACCACACATCTATTTTTTTTTTTCTTTAACCTCATAACATCCAGCACAAGCTAGGCCATCAAAATATGAGTGCCTTTGTTCCTTTCTCCCTAAGCTAACTCTTGGGAGGGTAAAACACATGCTCATAAGGATGCAGTTTCATTTTTCCTTACTGCACTAAAATATAGGTAACATCAAATTTACCATCTTAACCATTAAATGTACAGTTCAGTGGTGTTAAGTCCATTCACACTGTTGGGCAACTATCACCAGCACCATCCATTTCCAGAACTTTGTCACCTTGCAAAACTGAATTTCTGTCACCAGTTAAACACTAACTCCCCATTACCACCACACCAGCCCCTAGCATCCACCATTCTACTCTTCTAGCTCCATGAATTTGACTGCTCTAGTGACCTCATATAAGTGGACTCATACGGTATTTGTCTTTTTGTGTCTGGCTTATTTCATTCAGCACAATGTCTCTTAAAGTAAAACCACACAGACTATTTTAACCCTTTGGGGCCAATGTGTGTACAGAAAAAAGCCCAAGGGCCTGGTATACCTATAGCCAAAAATGACTCTAACACCCTGATTCCCAGACTAGGCATGTACCTGACATCCTCCACTATCAATCCTGCCTTCCACTCGCCAAACTATACAAAATGGCACTGGAAAAACTTAGAATGGTAAGGTTAGAGCAGTGGTAAACATTATGCCTCAGATGGACTTTAAGTATGCTTAGGTCACCTCAGCTCTGACTTCCCAATGTACCCCATCTCCCTGAGATACAGCTTTCCCAGCCCCATCTCATAGCTATGAACCAAGACAATCAAGAAATGCCTCGTGAGTGAATGGTAAAAATGACTAGCTCGTCTTGGATATAAGCATTCCTTAAAATGGAAGCCAGAAGACATCGCAGCCCAACTCAAACATATTCCCTGGAGCACCTGGGCTAGATGTGGGAACACTTACACAGGCCACCAGGGGTGCAAGCTCCTGACACAAAAAACTCTACACAAGAGAGACCCACACAACTAGCCCAAAGAGCTTAACTACCAATCATCGTCACCAAAAAGGAAAACACTGTATCCCCCCTCAAGTTCTGAGCACCAAGCTCCCCTATCTTGTGGGGCAGAGCCAGGCCCAGGGGATTCACCACTGACATCTAACATCCTGTGTGGCTCGGTAGTTGAGTGTCCAACTTTGGCTCAGGTCACAATCTCACGGTTCTTGAGTCTGAGCCCCGCATCAGACTCGCTGCTATCAGCACAAAGCCCACTGCAAATCCTCTGTTCCCTCTCTCTGTCCCTACCCCTGCTTGTGCACTCTCAAAAATATTTAAAACAAAAAACAAAAAACAAAACCCCAGTAACCTCAAGTAACCCCAACATGAGGTATCCAACTCGCAAAGAGGGAGGGCATTTCATTGCCTATCATTTCAAATAGGAATACCCGGAACACCCCAATTATCTCTTGGTCAACTGCTCCAGAATGAATTTAGACTAAGAGCAAAAAATTACTGTCTGGGGTTCCCCACCTAGTACCTCTGCCTAGGGCAAGCAGGCAGTCAGTCTCCTTTGAAAACACATATATCCCTGTGTGACCTATGACTAAAACATGCAAAGAATCCTCTTGAGATGACAAAGAGTGGTCCTGAGTCTCCAGGATCAGTCAAGACAGAAACATTTGGGAGTGAGGATCACAAAAAGCCCCACCTGCAGAAGACATCAGCTCCATCTATGAGGTGGCCAACAGAAAGTTCTAATGGCAGCCAGCCTTGTTCCCAAGAATGTACCATCCAGGCTGCCTCCATGTCTTACACACCAGCATCTCAATCAGCTGTATTAACTTTATAGCTGGCTAAAGGGTTATGTTTATTTTCACATCAAGAAATAAAACCTCCAGCTATTCTGCTATTCTATTATTTTTTATTTATTTTGAGAGAGAGAGAGAAGGAGGGAGGAAGGAAGGGAGGGGGAGAGGGAACATGGGGGAGGGGCAGAGAGAGAGAGAATCCTAAACAGACTGTAAGCACAGACACAGGGCTCAATCTCACAAACCCTGACATCATGACCTGAGCCGAAATCAAGAATCAGACACTTAACCAAATGAGCCACCCAGGCATCCCCCAGCTATTCTATTCTAATGGCAAGTTTTCTTGAGTTTGTTTTTGATTTTTTTTAATGTTTCTTTATTTTTAGAGAGAGAGACAGAGAGAGACAGAGAGAGAAAGACAGAGCATGAGCAGGGGAGGGGCAGAGAGAGAGGGAGACACAGAATCCAAAGCAGGCTCCAGGCTCTGAGCTGTCAGCACAGAGCCTGACATGGGGCTTGAACCCACAAACCAAACCATGAGATGATGACCTGAGCTGAAGTCAATTAATTACCAGACTGAGCCACCCAAGCAGCCCTCTTGAGTTTGTTTGTAAAGAAGCAACACCTTACTTATCACAAAGGCAACCTCCTGGAAGAATCCTTCCACCAATGGACAAAGTTATCTTCCACCACCACTAAGGCATCCTGGGCCCTAGCTACAGGTACCATGTGCTCCCTCATCCAGGTCTGGGTGGCCTGGAGCCTACATGCGCCAAGCTAGCAGGAGCAAAACCACCAGCTGAGCACCTTCTCCAAGCTGTGAAGACAGCCCCTAAGTCAACAGCCCACTCACTCTCTCATTTGGTGATCCTAACACAGGCACCAACCCTGATCTGCATATTCACAAGCAGCGCAAGACCAGCAAATTAAACCAAGTCTCTCTAAGGAACAGCATAAAGGCTATCTCTCCTGAGTTAACATCCCCAACAAACCATCTTCCAATAGGCGGTCCTGATGAATAAGCCGCTACACTAGTACATCTGAAAACTAATACAACATTATGTGCCAACCTTTTTCAAATTTAAGGGGAGGCGGGGTAGGAAGGGCAGCCAGACTGGCACAATCGCCTAATCTTCTGCAAGTACTCCCCAAAAGCTTAAGAACCGTATCTTATTTTTCAGAATATTGTTCTTTGGAAGGGTGAAGGGAATACTTTTGTTTTTCAAGAGCAGGATTCTAAAGATGGCTCCGTTGTATAAAAATGAAAACCTGAGCCTAGAAGAAAAGAACTTCACAATCCTGAAATCCAAACAAAATCTACCCACAGTAGTCATGTAACTTTTCTTTGAAAGGTCCAAGACAAGACGAACTATTTTGGTCAGTTACCAGAAGCTGGTAAGATAGCAGAAATCTCACTAAAGAAATGTAAGTGGGGGAGGATCTCCAGTTTTCACCTCTAAACCCCACCCCACTTCCAGCCACCTTCTCACTGTTGAGGAAAGTATCCACCAGCCATCGTACTACATCTGGATGGATTTGGAACCTCAGGTGGCCTTTGCCACCTTGATTCCCAAGAAGGGTACCATCTTCCAGGCTGGCAATGGGAGACCAGGAAGAAGTGATTCAGGTCTATTTAAGCTAGTAGTTTCCAGAACACTAAAGGGTCTACCTAGATCCAAATCCAGAGGGGCTAGTGAGTACCCAGGCAGGCAGCAGAGTTAGTGTCGTCCACCCACAAACCTTCCAGATCCCCCGAGCCGAGATTCAGGCAGGAGAGTAGACTTGATAGAATTCTAGAAATCCAGTCTGACACTAGGTCTTCAAATACAAAACAAACTACAACCATCTGACCAACCAAGCTTCCCTAAGTAGCAGAATTGTTTCTTTGACCATCAAGGCCCAGGTCAAATAGTCAATACCATCTGGTAACTTCTCAGAAGTGGCTGGAACTGTCCACCAACCACACCATGGCATTGATAGCCCTGACTGAAGCCACACAGCTAGCCCAGAAGTCCTGAGGCCTTGCCACAAGGTCCAGGCCAATGAAATGATCCTTGGCCCCAGATGCTTCATCACTGCTACACATTCTGACGATGTACCACAGCAATCACAAAAATCACAAGACTGACTAAAACGCTGCAAAGTGAGAAGGGATAAACTATAACGACGGCAACATCTATCAGTAAAAAGTGGCTTACACTACACACACCAATTAAGAACAAATTGGGGGGGGGGGGGCGGCGCCTGGGTGACTCAGTTGGTTGAGCGTCCGACTTCGGCTCAGGTCATGATCTCACAGTTGATGAGTTCGAGCCCCAGGTCAGGCTCCGTGATGACAGCTCAGAGTCTGAAGCCTGCTTTGGACTCTGTGTGTGTGTCTCTCTCTGCCCTTCCCCTGCTCATACTCTGTCTCTGTCTCAAAAATAAAATAAACATTAAAAAAATTAAAAAAAAAAAATTGGGAAATGATGTCAACAGATGCTACACCTTCCTGACAATGTATCCAACAAAAGTATAAGAGGATGTCAGGAACAAAGGGGATCCCCAAGGAGGATGTTCACAGAACCATCAACTGTCCTCACCGTCACCAGCCCTAAGGGTAAACTGAGGCTAAGATGGAGGTGAGGATGGGCTACACCTGGCTTCTCTCAATCATCAGAGCTCACCAGTGGACTGCATGGACACTTCCCATCACTTATCCTCACAAAAGGGTTGTGAGAATGAGGAAGAGAAGGGACGAAGTGGACACAGGGCCCCACTTGCTAGTTCTCCTGACATGACTGGCATCTAAAGGAGAAGGAAGGAAACTGCACTGAAGATCAGACACCTGGAGAACCCTGCTCCAAGAGGAGCAAAGCAGCCAAGGCCAAACTGCCCCCACAAAAGCACAGTTCTTAATCTTAAGAATAGTTAAGGGCCTACCTCCCAAGGTGCAATGGTGAGGAGACCAGAGTCTTACAATTTACTTGCTGCTTCTGTCTCCAGTCAGAGTATTCCTTGCTGGTAAGAAGTTTTAGTACTAAAACTCTGAGGTATTAAGAGGTACAATGCAAATGTCACATGAAATCTCTGCCTTAAAAGGCATAAAGAAATCTGCAAACACCACACAGGCTCAAATTGTGCCCTCACTGGGACATTGCCTACACCTGAGACTAACCCCAGAGTAAGCTGGAGGCCCCACAAAAGGCAGAACTCTGCCACACAAAGTCCATGTCCAACATGGACTGGTGTGTCTTTCTTCCATTTGCACATGCCAGAGTAACCGCACATGTCAGGCTCTATTCCAGCAAGCAGGGCCAGCAGACACAAACATATGCATGTATATGGCCACCCTAAACACACATGTACAAGTACACATGCACATATGCATACATACACCCAGGATCAGCACATGTGCACACAAAGGACCAATACACTTAGGCCACCATACTGGGCCAACACACTTTGTCCTCCAGGCAAAGGCATCAATTGTTGAAAACATAGACCACACATCCCCAAGAAATACTGTCCTAAGCTGGGCCAGGTCCAAAGTGACCTGCAACGTCCACCTCACTCCAGTGTCTCTGAAGCACAGTCTTGCCAAGACAATCCAACCCCCAAGCAAGACATTCCCTGGTAAGTCAGGGTCCCAGGCCATCAGCCTCCCTGTAAAGGATGTTGCAAGGCCAGCAAAGGTACAAAGGGGCAGGTCTACAAGGGTGGTGGTATTCACTTACCTAAGTCTTTACTGTGTCAGCCTTGCAGTGGACCCTCCTGCCTCCACCAAGGCCCACTCTACTGCCCTGCTCTGCCTCCAGCTGCTTCACACAGACCCAGGTACTATCAAACCATTCAGCACCAAGATCCAGCCTGAGACCCAGGCCCTGCAGATCTGTCCCCAAGACCACAGTGACTCTACTGTCCCCATGGTCCAGGCCTCCTCCTGAGGTTTAGGCAGGTGAGGGGCCTAACTCTTCATTGAGAAAGTGACCATTAGGCACACAGAATCAAAGTGCTACAGAAAAGCCCACTGACAACAACTTCTGAGACACGGAGAGAATCACCTTTAACATACTGACAAGAGATTTTATTACTAAAGGAGAAAAGAAAAGTATAATAGTGGCTAACGGGGCACCTGGGTGGCTCAGTCGGTTGAATGTCCGACTTCAGCTCAGGTCATGATCTCACGGTCCATGAGTTCGAGCCCCACATCAGGCTCTGTGCTGTCAGTTCAGAGCCTGGAGCCTGCTTCGGATTCTGTGTCTCTCTCTCTCTGCCCCTCCCACACTCATGCTCGGTCTCTCAAAAAATGAATAAATGTTAAAAAAAATGTTTAAAAATAAAAGTGGCTAACAATTATTGAATTCTTGGGGCACGTGGGTGGCACAGTTGGTTAAGTGTCCGACTTTGGCTCAGGTCATAATCTCACAGTCTGTGAGTTCGAGCCCCGCATCGGGCTCTGCACTGACACTGCAGAGTCTGGAGCCTGCTTCAGATTCTGTCTCCCTCTCTCTTTGCCCCTCCTCTGCTCACACTCTCTCAAAAATAAATAAACATTAAAAAAATTAAAAAAAAAACAATTATTGAATTCTTTATTTGATGCAGAGTGCCAGCACTTTACATGCCTGATTTCATTTAATCCTCATAACATCAGAATGAGGTCCTGCCAATGCTACCCACTTCACATGGGGTACTGCCAATGTTACTCACACTTTACACAGGGTATTGCCATTACTACCCCTCCTTCACATGAGGTAATACCATTGATGTTCACACTTCACACAGGGTACTGTCACTGATGCCCACACTTGACAGGTGAGAAAACTTGGGCTGAGAGAGAAGTCAAGGTGATTGGCCAGGGTCAGAGGGCTAAGAAGTCAAAGATCCAAACCCAGGTCAGCCATCTCTAAGGCCCAGGCTCAAATATGAACCACTTTACTATCAGGGACAGTCTGACTTTGAAACCATCCTGGGGCTGGATCCTTCCCAAGGCTCTGGGAAAACTTCCTAGAGCAAAGATCAGCACACCCACAATTCCTCCTCTAAGAGCACACTAACTTAACCCTTTACTAAACTGCTGGAAACCTCATGGAGGAGTGAGCCTCAACTGTGCAAGCTGTATCCTGTGGACCGTGCAACAAATTCACTGACTCATGTGCATCCTCCATTTTTGTAAAAGGCACAAAACCCCTCAGAGGTTGACAAAGCACATAATTTCTGAGCCTCTACCTACCAAAGTACAAGCCAAAAGAAGGGGCTTAAAGGAATTGATCAACACTGCCAGCCTGGGTCACAAACCAGGACCAAATTCCATCTTCATTTCCAGTAAGATGTACACACACACCAACCACACTCTAGCACACTATGGGAAACCAGGGTCCCTTAGCAGGAAGATGTGTGCAGATTTCTCTCCTTTCCGTAAAAACAGCACAGGACTCACAAGTGTGAAGCAGTAAACAGAGCAAACAGACTAGTGGGAAGAAGATTGGTCCCGTGGCCACTGACACAACAGAGTGAGAGGACATAGGGCTCAGGGACAACCCAGGCCCTATAGAGAGGGCTTCCCAGGGTGGGCAGGGGCCAAGACACACGCCAGCCCTCCCAGCTCTGTACATATGGCACCAGGCTGCTGCCCTCACTTAACTCATCTGATTCTCACTCCCATCCTCAACCCCCAAATCAGGACACCGACAGTATCTTGTTCATCGTCAACCAGGTGCCACTCTGGAACCCAAGTCATTCTTTTCCAAGTGCCAAATCCCCAAGGCCCCTTTCCTTCCTGCAACTACAAGCCCCCTCCCCCCCAATACTAGTGTTGTCACTCTGTGGGACGCCCACCTGTCTTCTCTCCTGGACTCTGCCAAAAGAGCCATGATTTGAAAACATTTCAGCAATGCGTGAAACAAGGAAACTTTCTCAAACCAGGAAGCAGCAGCTGTTGGAATAATTCATGTGAATGTTTCAGAGAAGCATCAATTGCTCTGGGTCTTTCTGGAAAAGTGTTGAAGACCTCAAGTTGGAAAATCCTCAGAATCTAGAAAATGCAGGTTACCAACCAGTTCCTAGGCCACTGGAATCACATCAAGCCTCTTCCTGGTCCCTCTAATTGCTACAAGTTCTTAGATTACAGGCTGTGTCCCTCTAATTTTCATCCATCTGTCACTACTTCACAAACTTTTCCTACAATGTACAAGATGGCCCCTCTTATATTTTATTCCTTCACCTATTATTTATTGCACTTTCTTCTAACACAAAGCACTATCAGTTGGGAAAGAGGAGACATAAGAACAGATCAAGTTCTGTACCTTCCCCCACCAACAGAGGTGGCCACCAACCTACCAGATTCACAGACATGCTCCTTGAGGGTTCTAGAGGTCACACAGGGCCTTCATGCTTCAACACTATATCCTCCCATCCTGGCCATGTAAAACAAAGAGGAGCCATCCAGTACCATGGGCCAAGCTGTCTAATACCCAGCTTCTCCCAGGCAGTAGCTACTACCACAGATCACCTTCTCCAGGACCCAGCTCACCTCACCTTTGCTCAAACTCAGCATCCTTAAAACCAAAGACCCACAATCTTGGGCCCCATGTCACCTTCCAGTCTTCATGCTGCTGCTACCTCTTGGACAGGCTCCTACCCACTCTTCCCTCTCTCTCAGGGTTCCCTATCCTATCTCGCTTCTGTGGCCATAAGACCCTATAGGGCAGGAAAAGACCATCACCAGACCCCAGGGGCATAGCACAGACTGAGCAGGGGAAGGAACCCCAGTTGTTAAATGGACAGATGACTTGTTCTCAGCCCCTGGTATCCAGCTAATCCCCACCCAATCTCCTTGCACAGTGTCTCTGGCACCTGTCCCTGTTTTTTATTCCCCACCAGGCAAATCCAAGACTGTATTAGCATGAGCTAATGCCTGCCTTTTCTCAACCTCCCTTTTTCCTGACTTCTCTGCTCAATTCAAGTGAACATTCTCCTCCTCACAAATCTGAGGGCTCTCGATGCTTTTCAGATGAAGTGTAAACAGTCTTCCATTTAAGGTCATCAATAATAATTGGAACAACCTGCATTTTTTTTTTTTTTTAAACCTTACTTCCCACTTTGACTTTCTATAAACCCTGACGTCCGGGAGGGTTATCTGCCAACTCCATTCATCCTTGATGCTCCAATGCAAGGGAACACTCCTTGTAAATGGTCTAGTCCAACATCACCAACCTTCTTCACAAGAGCTGTAGACCTCCTGAGACCAAGAAAACCATCGCTTCTCAGAATAATATGCTGAAGGATGGAGGGAGATAAATCAGATGTCCCATCTTTTTCACATCATGGCATATAACAACAATTACACTGGCACAGCGCACTGGAGTAAAATAAGGGCTACTCACAGCCTGGGGCTAGGGCCACCTGGCTGCAAGGACATCTCTGTATCCCTGTCACCCATCCCAGGCAGCCTACTAAGAAGCTCTTCTTAGATAATCCTACAGTCAGCAACACATCTCCTGCTCTGTTCATTCCACTATGTGGTGATAAGAAGCCTGTACTTCATTTCACTCCATGGGGCACCTTCCAGAGCAGTTTAGGCTCTCAAATGTTGATGGTTAACTTTTTAAAGTAACTTTTTAAAAAAAAGGCCAACAGTGGCTCATAGACTCAGAAGGCTGGTTAAACAGACCAAAGTTACCCTAATTGTTCCAAGCAATTTAAGTTTCCTTTTTCCCTTAAGCAATAAACCAAGGCAACAGAGTAGACAAGCTCTCCCACCATCTTAACCTTCACAAAAGATAGGTGCATGCCTGAAATGCTCATCCAATGCTAAGCCCCTTCCCCAGGTGGTGACCTGTCCACTCTCACTGCCTTTTTTTGGCAGGGTCACCTGACCTTACCTCTAAAAAAGCAAAAACAAAAACAAAAACCCCAACCATACCCTCTGAGGGGGTGAGTATGTGCCCACTGGCACCATAAGTAGAAAAGGCCTCTGTCAGATGACTCACAGGGCGTCCTGGAATCCCTCATGGCCACCACCCCCAATCTTCTCTCTTCCAAACAAAACATGTTCAATCTCTCTAACCAGTTCTGTGATACAGTTTAAAGACCATTCCAGCACAGGTTGTGCTGTTCAAGAATCATCTAGCACCCTTAGCTGGGTATTAAGCCCCTACCCCCCTAGCACAGCCAACCACTAAATGTCAGCATCTGACATTTAGCCGATTCCACCTTATTTCCATGGTTGCTTTTTTTGATCTTGAAATGGTCATCCACATATCACCTGAAGAATTTCTGCAAGAAGTGCCATTACTTTTTTTTTTTTTTTAATAGACCAGGAGAAATAGTTTTATGCTCTTAAAATTGGAAGTCTTCATACACTCAATTCCAGAACAGGAAACACTGCTTCAGTTTTTTTGGTTTTGTTTTTTTAAAGGCAGCCCTAAGATTCCAAAAGCAGCCCTGAGATCTTCCTCTCTATGTCCTGTCCCATCCTCACACTGTAGACACCATGATGACCTCAGGGCTCAAAAAACAAGGCCCTTTGGGAATTAACTTGTGTACCTGTATTGATGAGCACCGGGTGATGTATGGAATTGAATTACTATATTATACACCTAAAACCAGTATAACATTGTATTAACTATAATTAAAATAAAAACTTAAAAAAAAAAAAAAAAGATGAGGCCATGAGGAAGGAAACCTGCCAAATGACCTCCTGATTAGGGAGCAGGAACAAAGGAGAAAACAAAACTGAGCAAACCATAAAGAAATAAGGATGACATAGGGTGCCTAGCTGACTTGGTCGGTAGAGCGTGCAACTTTTGATTTCAGGGTTGTAAGTTCGAGCCCCATGTTGGGTGTAGAGATCACTTAAAAATAAAATCTTTCAGGGGCACCTGGGTGGCTCAGTCAGTTAAGTGTCTGCCTTCCACTTGGGTCATGATCTCACTGTTTGTGAGTTCCAGCCCTGCACTGGGCTCTGTGCTGAAAGCTCGGAGCCTGGAGCCTGTTCGGATTCTGTGTCTCCATCTGTCTCTGCTCCTTCCCCACTCGTTCGTGTGTGTGCTCTCTCTTTCTCAAAACTAAATAAACATTAAAAAAAATTAATAAAAAATAAATAAATAATAAAATCTTTCAAAAGGAAAGAAAAAAGAAATAAGGATGACAGAAATCAGATCAAGGAACCTGCAGTAGAGAACAGAGAGCTACATTCTCCTCCCTTTTGCAAATTAAACCCGGGGCAGGTCACTCCCCTCAGGCCTCAGTTTCCAGTTTCTAACATCAAGAGCTGCCCTACCCATCTTGAAGTCTGTGCTGTGTTCAGTAAAACTAAAATGGCACACAGAAGCAACATAGTCCCAGATGAATCCTAAACTTGTCTGGGGCCCAAGGACCAAACATAGTTACATTTCTAATGCTCTGCCTGACAAATATAAATTGACTATAAGGCTGCAATTACATTTCCATCCAGACTTACTATGTAAAATCTTTCCCTAAGAAAACTTCAAAAGCAGACCAGACATAACTCGTACACTACTGACAGCTGAGGTTCCCACCTCCTCAGACCTCAGCAGAGACAAAAGCCTCAACAATAGAAACTAAAGTTTGGGAAGGGGAAGCAAGAGACAGATGACCCACATACAAACTACTGAGAAGGTCAATTAATCAAACAAAAATGTTAAGGAAAACACTAATCAAACCCTGGAAATCTCCCAGGGTTCCAATGCATATTAGAGAATCCCAAGGAGGGCACAGATTCAGAATCCTCTGAAAAAAACCACTGCCATTGAAGGGGTAGGTATGAACCCTTTACATGCACAGAAATAACACATGAGACAACAAAAAATGAAGTTCAGGCATTCTGTCAACGATACAGAAGTCCTGGGGCACGCGGGTAGCTCAGTCGAATAAGCCTCCGACTCCTGATTTCAGCTCCGGTCATGATCTCACAGTTCATAAATTGGAGCCCCGAGTAGGGCTCTGTACTGACAGTGTGGAGCCTGCTTGGGGATTCTCTCTCTCCCCCGCCCCTTCTCTGCTCCTCCCTGCTCTTGCTCTCTCTCAAAATAAATGAATTAAAAAAAAAAAAAAAAAAAAGGATACATAAATCCTGAGAATATCACAGGTCCGGAGTAACTTGACCAATTCAATTAATGCCTTTGAACCAAGATTTCAGTTTGCTACACTCCTACTTTCCCCAAACCACTGAGCAACTGGAAAAAATAGGTTTCCTCTGTGGATGCAAATAAGGTTGTAGTGGCAAAGTTTTCAGAACTTGCTGAGTAAGCTTGTCCAAAACACACAAGAAAACTCTCTTATCAATGCCACAAAAATCCACCAGCTACAAACTCAAGTGAAGAGAATACTGGCCTGAAACCTGCTCACCTCCAAGGTCATGTTGAGCTACTGTCTCTAAAGTAAGAATGAGGTGAGTACAGTTTAACAGCCACTGACTCAGAGGCTAACTGCACAGAACAACCAGGATTAGAGTACATGTTATGCTGGGATTATATGCAGGTTTAAGGCCACAGGGTTTTTTGTTTTTGTTTTTTCCCTTTTCTTTTCCCACTTCCCTTCCAAACAATTTGGCCACCTTTTTAGGTGAGAGAGAGCTAGCTCCCTACAATGAGCTCTGAAGACCACTAAATTATGGTGGGATTTTGTTATAAACAAAATACAGTTCCTTAATCTGAGTGTTTCATTGTTTGTGATAATTTGAGATGTGAGACCTTATAGAGATCATCATGTAGTTGTCATCTGAGGGGAGGATTTTGTCTCAGAGGTGAATGGAGGAGCAGGAACTGGGCTACCTCTTACTTGTGAACGTTTCCCACTTGTCCTTAGAGCCATCCTATGAGATCAAAGGTATGTTCCCTGTCTATAGATGGAAAAGCTGAGGCCAGCCAGGTAGCCAGGCAACCCGCCCAAAGCTGAAAAGCAGTAGACTGTCGTCAGTGATGATACCAGATCTGTCCATTCCCAAGCCAGTTTGAGAACTGTAAGTTTGGAAGAAGACTAGGATTCAGGTCTGGGCTCTCCAATTTGCCACTGCATGTACTTCAAGGAGACCCACTTCCCATCCCTGACCAGAATCTACTCAGGGATAAAGCCACAAGTGCAAGAGCCGTGTCTTGGTTCTTAAAGGCAAGGCCCCCCATGACAGATAGGCCTGGCAAACAACTTCCCACCTCCCAGATACAGGGACTGTTCCTGAAAATCAGAACATGGGATTTAGCAAAGTCAGGAAAGGTGCTATCTCCTTTACCCTAGTAGGCCTCCACCAACCCAGCTATTCTGTATCTCTAGGGAGGTGCTGAGGCTAGTGGAAAAAACAAGCAAAATCTGAAATCAGAAAAGCTGATGCCCACTCCCGGTTGTGAAATAATCAGCAAGGTGGCCCTTAGAAAGCATCACCCTCAAGGCCCCTAGGTGGCTCAGTCGATTAAGCATCCAACTTCAGCTCAGGTCACAATCTCACGGTTCCTGAGTTCAAGTTCCATGTGGGGCTCTGTGCTGACAGCTCAGAGCCTGGAATCTGCTTCAGATTCTGTCTCCCTCTCTCTCTGCTTCTCCCCCACTCATACTTGGTCTCTGTCTCTCAAAAATAAATCTTAAAAATAAAGAAAAAAATCACCCTCTATAGGGGACTTCACCTTCTTCCATCTGGAATATGGGGATAGGCTATGGCTCCAAGGGGAACAGAGCAGACAGTGACAGGCTTTGTCCCTGAAAGTTGTGAAGGTGCAAAGCAGCACCTTTGTGCTCTGCCTTGTCCATTCTAATTGTTAACAATACTCACTAAACCGTACATGCACCAGGCCTTGTGCTAAGCCACTTGCATTTCTTATATCATTCCCAACTCAGTTGTTCAAGGTAGACATGACCTCCTTTTTAGAAGGGGAAATGGGGCGCCTGGGTGGCTCGCTAAGTTGGTTAAGTGTCCAACTCTTCATTTCGGGTCAGGTCATGATCTCAGTTTCATGACTTCGAGCCCCATGTCTGGCTCTGCACACTGACCTTGAAGAGCCTGATATTGGGATTCTCCCTCTCCTTGCTCTCTGACCCTCCTCCGCTCATGCTCTGTATCTCTCAAAATAAGCAAATAAATAAAAACTAGAAAGAAAGAAAGAAAGAAAGAAAGAAAGAAAGAAAGAAAGAAAGAAAGAAAGAAAGAAAAAAGAAAGGAAGGAAGGAAGGAAGAGGAAACAGAGGGCAAGGTTCAGCAAAGTGACATCACTAGGAAGTGGCAAGTGAAGCTTACACCCAACCTGTTTGAGGCAAAGCCAGGGCTGGTCCATGACACTACTGCAGGGACCTGCTGCCTAAGAATAGGCACACTAATGGGGCGCCTGGGTGGCACAGTCGGTTAAGCGTCCGACTTCAGCCAGGTCACGATCTCGCGGTCCGTGAGTTCGAGCCCCGCGTCAGGCTCTGGGCTGATGGCTCAGAGCCTGTTTCCGATTCTGTCTCCCTCTCTCTCTGCCCCTCCCCCGTTCATGCTCTGTCTCTCTCTGTCCCAAAAATAAATAAAACGTTGAAAAAGAAAAAAAAAAAATTTAAAAGAATAGGCACACTAAGAAGTCTCACTTCTCACCCAGCAAACAGCAAGCAGCCCCGAATGAGGAGCTGGTTGGCCACTACAGTATGGCAGTATTTTTTAAAGTGTGCTCAAAGGCAGGGGCGCCTGGGTGGCTCAGTCAGTTAAATGTCTGACTTTGGCTCAGGTCATGATCTCACAGTTCATGAGTTCAAGCCCCACGTTGGACCCTGTGCTAACAGCTCAGAGTCTGGAGCCTGCTTCAGATTCTGTGTCTCCCTCTCTCCCTGCCCCTCTCCTGCTCTCTCTCTCAAAAATACACATTAAAAAAAAAAAAAAAAGATTCAGCAGCTCTTCCTGCCCACAGGTCCTGTCCCTGTGCTTTAATAAAATCACCCTTTTGCACCAAAAAAAACCCTATATATATATTCTTCAACCTTCAACAAGTAGAGACTTTCTCACTGCCTCTACCCTCTCCCTAACCACTGCCACTGCCCCCCACCCCCAGCTGCAGCTTTTAAGGCCAAGCAGCCTCAAAGGCCTACCATTTCAAACCTACCCCAAAACACCTGAAAGCCCACTTTCAGGTACTGTCCATATCCTGTCAGCACATTCTATCTCAGATGTTGAAGGTCTCTCTGATTCTCAGACAGATACTGTCTTCAGTCCTTTCATATACGGAACCAAGAAACAAGGCAGAAAGACCCCTGACAAACTTGCCTGGGAAATAGAGTTACCTTTCTGAAGATCAAGACAAAGTGGGTGCAGGGCACTGAGAAGCTCCACAGGCCCTTTTCCCTGACACCCTAGAGGGTTCCAGAGGATTCCCAGTCACTTCCTAAGGCTACCTGCAGGTATTCAATTAGAGTAAGTTCCTTTGTCTTCTAAAAGAATAACCTACATTTTCATCAGACAAAAAGAGGTCACAAATACAGCCTAGAAAACGAGAGGAGGGGCAATAAGCCCATGGTATGACATTCCTCTTGACTAAAAAGTCCTGGATCAACGTTTACCAGCATCTACAAGTATGCAGTATCTGTCCCCAGCTGGTACTTTTGTTTCTAAGAACACAGACTCACTACTTCTACTTTGCTGCCACCACTTCTGGTCCCCTGTCTCTTATCTCAACCTTCTTAACACGTGGCCTTCCTAATTCAATGCAAAGATACTAGTACATCACTGGAATAGCAACCTGAAGCCAGACTAACTCATCTTCTTAAAACAGCTCACAAAACTCAAGAGCATCCATTCTAACAACCAACCACACTAAGCAGGCAGCACAGTTCTGTGAGCCTCAAACTATGACACTGCCAACTTGTTCTTCTGGTTTTGCCACACTTCCAACCCAACAACTGTTACAAGGAAATCCCAGAGATGCTCTATTACCCCAAGACGACTACTCATAAAGACCTCACCTAATCACCTGTTTCATAATCTTTCCAGTTTTCTACAATGAGCATAAATTAACTCAATTATCAGGGGGAAAAAAGTCTAGGGAAAATAGCCTTGTTCATTCCATGTAATGGCACACATATATCACAAGTCCAAGCAAGTAGTTCTCCAGACAAGCATCTGAACTGCCCATGCTTTTAGAGGTTAGCACACCAACAGTCCATAATTGAACTCCGTTACATTTTGGTTTCTGTTGAGAATTGACATGTCCAAGGCTCCGAGGGTTATTCTTAATTTTCCCCCATGAGAACAAACATCAGAAAATGCCAATATCTGGGGGGCCTAGCTGCTCAATTGATAGAACATGTTACTCTTGGCCTCAGGGTTCTGAGTTCGAGCCCCATGTTATGGGTAGAGGTTACTTAAATAAAATAGGGGTGTCTGGGTGGCTCAGTCAGTTAAGCATCTAACTCTAGATTTTAGCTCAGGTCATGATCTCACATCATGGTTATGAGATCAAACCCTACATCCAGCTCTGTGATAACAGGGAGGAACCTGCTTGGGATTCTCTCTGCCCCTCCCCTCTTCATGTGCTTGAGCTCTCACACTCACACACTCTCTCTCAAAATAAACATTTAAGATTTTAATGTTTACTTATTTTTGAGAGAGAGAGAGAGAGTGCAAACACAGGCATGAGTGGGAGAGAGGCAAAGAGAGAAGGGAGACACAAAAACTGAAGCAGGCTGCAGGCTCTGAGCTGTCAGCACAGAGCCCAATGCAGGGCTCAAACCCATGAACTGCGAGATCATGACCCAAGCCAAAGTCAGACACTTAACCAACTGAGCCACTCAGGTGCCCCAACCACGTAAAAATAAATAAAATAAATAGATCCTAAAAAAAAAAAAAAAGAAAGAAAGAAAATGCTAGCATTTCAGAATGGCTTTGCTGCTTTCCCACCCATCAGAAGCATCCTTCAGTGGTCTGCTGTCTAAGGCCCAAGGAAGTCCTAGCTGTGAACCTCATCACACCAGTCCCTGCCTTGTCCTCTCTGAAAGGGGTCCCACTGCTCTCAAGGTAAATCCCAGACCCTCTTATGTCTCCATATCTCTCTGTTCCAACCACCCCAATCTTCCTTCAGTCTCATTCTACAAGAAATGCCATTCTTTTTCTCTTTACCTACTTAGCTCCCGCTCATCCTCCAATCCCAGTTGGAGAAAGGCCCCCTTGAGTCTTGTTCACCAGGTCATGGTATCCTTTTCTCCTTGGCCCTTATATAAATTTCCCCACGTTTATGAGATTAATTATGATTTCTCTCTCACTAATCTCATGGTAAACTCCACTGAGCAGGGATTCCTAGCACAGTGCCCGAGGCACAGTGTGCACTCCGATATTTATTGAATAAATCAATCCAGAAATCATTCCTTGCCATGCCAGAAATTCACAAATGATGCAAAACAAGTGAGAGCTACTAGAGAATTGAAAATTGGAGCCTTTAAAATGTGTTTTATTACTCAAATAAAAAAATATTTCTTGGAGTGCCTGGCTGGTTCAATCAGTTGAGCACACAACTCTCGATCTCAGGGTCACGAGTTTGAGTCCCATGTTGGGCATAAAGATTACTTAAGAATAATGATTTTAAAAATATTTAATGCTTCTAATTTTTAAAATAATCACAAAGTACAGAGATACCAAAAAGGTTAAGGAGGAAAAACCCACTCCTAACCCTAATCCAGAGAGTTTGTTGTTGACATTCTGATACAAATCCTTCCAGGATTTTTTCTACCAAAAGTAGCATTATTTCTTTCCTCACTACCAAAATATACAATTAGAGGTTCTGCCAAATGATACTGCATTAATAGAGATGACTTGACATTAAAAAAAAAAAAAAAAGTGATGTCATCTGAATAGAAATAACAATGCATCCAAATCAGTAATACAGGACCTATCCCAATTTCTACATCACATCCCAGATGAGAGGCAATCCTCTGTAAAAATCAGCTTCAGAATTTGTGGGGAGGAATAAGGGATGAAAAATCAAGAATGGGGGACTACATGAGGAAAGAATCTTGCAAAATGCTCTCAAAACCTCTGTTGTAAACTATTTTTTCTAGAAAAGGACCAACTTTTCTGAGTTGGAAGCTGAAGAAGCAAATGCAAAGGAGCAACTCTATGGCCTGGCTCCTTCAAGGCCAGCTGGTAACTCTGCTCTCTGAGGACAATGCAGGGCTACAATGGTGTCCCCAAGTCACAGGTCATCCCCCAACTCCCAGTAGAAGTGGACTGGAGCCTGGACAAGTAAATGGCTTCTTGTTTTAGGAGTGCCCAGGAAATGTTCACACAGTGGGTTGCAAACAGGAGCATTCCTGAACTCTGGTGCCCAAAACATCAGGCTCAGTCAAGCCCAGCTCTGCCCCTCCACCACTCAGCAGCCTCGGACAAGCAGCCTGGCCTCCAAGAGCTTCAGTTCCCTCACCCATGATGTAGGGATTATATCCTCCACCCCACTGGAGTGTTATGGGCATGGAAGATGTCTGTGCACAACAGGCACTCAAATCTGGGGATTGGTATGGTCTATCAGCCCTCCTCCACAGCTTGCTGTCAGGTGTAACATGCTACTAATCTTAGCATCCTTATCTGGTGCCAGCAAACATTATTTCACCTAATCTAACTTAAAAGAAAACTTGTAACCACTACCAGAAAGAAAAAGAACATCAAAGGACAGTCAGTACAAGTCTGAAGCAATTACACAGAAGGCTGTCTATCCCTCAGTTTCTGTGCTACCACAGCCAGAAGGTGTCACTGTATGAAATGGACACACAGAACCAGTGACTTAACAAGCACTGTGTACTCAAGAAAACTGAAAGAAGTAAAAGGGTGAGGAAGAGAGAAAAAATTAAAGGCCCAAGTGACTCACCCGGACTTTGATCTAAAGAATCCAAAGCTCTCAAGATAAGGATGAACTACACAGCTAAAGACGCTGGGTCAGATACACAAAATTAAACAGCCCCTGCAAAGTTCCCAAGGCAGGGCAGAAACGCGCACCCAAGGTTGATATTCAGTTCCTAAGGGAGGGATCCCCATTCATTTCTGGGTCCCAAAGTGTGCACACACACCAGTGTCAATCACGTTCCGGGCTGGGGCCCTGCCCATAAGCCTCTCCTTGTTGAAGTGATCAATTCCGATTCTTGGCAATAATCCCTTTAAAAGGCCAGCTGCTGCTGTCTAGTCACCGATGCCGACCCATTCCAGGTGGGAAAAAAAGAAATCAATACAGCCACCGCCTAAATAGGGAGGCAAATTTAAAGTGTAGGTCCCTGTGACGGGCTCGAGCCCAGATGGGGAGGAAGGGTCCCCCGAACCCTGGGGTCAGGCAGTAAGGGCGCGAGCGGGTAGAGGGACGGCCCTGCAGGCGTGGGCGCGCGGGGACTCTTATTCTGACACGGGATCCTCCGCCGCCGCCGTCGCCGCCGCCGCGGGGTTCAGAGCAGCGGCCAGGCCCGCCCGGGACCCCCGCCCCCCGGCCTGGGACCCCCCGCCCCGCGCGTCCACGTGCCGTCCCCCCGCCGCCCCCTCCCCCGCCCGTCCCAGGCGCTCGCAAGCGACCCCTGGAGGCCCAGCCCCTCCTCCAGCCCCGGAGGAAGCGCAGAAGGAAGGGGGGCGACGCCGAGACTTTCCGGGACCCCCACCCGGCCCGGCCCCCACGTGCCTGGGCGGCGTCGGAGCGCGGAACTTTCCAGGGTAGCGCTAGGAAGACGCTCCCAGAATACAAGGAGTAGATACAACTCACTCGCTCGCGCTCACTTTTCTATGCTCACGCGGGGTCCCTCAGAGCCCAGTGACCCCCTACCCTGCCCGACCCTCGCCGCCTCCGCCGCTTCGGGCTCCACCTCACGACCCCAGCCCCGACCCCAGCCCCGACCCCAGCCCCCGGCCCCTGCTCCCCGCCAAGTTTGGTCCAGAACTTACCGGGCCGCGGGCCGGCCGGGCCCTAGGGCAGCGCGCAGGTTCGCGGCGCCGTGGGGCCGGGGTCGCCTGCGGGTCCGGGCGGCCGAGGGGCCGGG
>NW_024412424.1:3372105-3385872 GCF_014898765.1 Herpailurus yagouaroundi | reverse complement strand
CGCCTGTGGGGCCGCCCGGGCCCGCGGCGCTCGCTCCGCCGGTCCGCCCGCCCGCCCGCGCCGCCGGCCAGATAATGCGCCCCTCGGCCGCACACATGGAGCCCGGCGCCGGCGTCACCGCCCGGGACATGCGCACCAGGTCAGCGCGCCCGGCCCGCGGCCCCCAAAACACCGGGGAGCTCTTAAAGGCGACGCCGCCCGCCCGCGCCTGGCTGGGCGGGGACAGATGGTCGGTGGGCGTGGCCTTATTGTAGGGGCGGGGCAATGATGAGGGGAGGGCGGGGCAAAGCAGGCCGGCACCGCCCCGGAAACACAGCCTCTGCCGACCGCGCTCCACGCGCCTCCCTACTTTGCCAGTTGGTTTCCCACGCGGGCTGCCCGGGGCCCCCCCCCCCCCGCGCCGAGTCCCAGAGCCTTCCGCAGGGCCGAGGGGTCGTCGCCAGCTCACCGGCAGCAGAGCCGGGAGGACCGCGCCCAGGGCTGACTCACATCGCGCTCACTGCTGACCTCGCTCAGGCTGAGCTACAAGACCTGGAGCAACTCAGCTGCTTCCGAAAACGGAGGTTAGAGTGCCACCCCCGCGGGGGTCGTCGGCTAAACCATCACTTCTGTGAAGTGAAGAGAGTTCTAAGTAAGCTCCAGACCCACCCACTTCAAGACACTTGAGGATGCCGGCTCTCCCTCTCCAGTTACCTCCCAATCGGCACCACCCCTACCCCGTGCCTCTGGGAGAAGGTGAACCCTCCCCCCCCAACACACACACCAAGACAGCAAATCTGCACCCTTACTTTCTCTGTGACATAGAGGAAACACGGGAAACACAGTTTAACCTGAGAGAGAGAATGATGGGCTTTGGACATATTAAACTATATATAGGGAAACACAATTTCAATAGAAACACAAAATATCTAATATTACAAGAAGGCTCCCAATATTAAGACTGTTTTGAAGAATCAACAGAAAAGGCCCTTTTCATGTTCTTTTTCCAGAGTTAAAACAATTCGTGATAAGACACCTAGACTCCTGAATAGTGGCTTTTAATTTGTTTTATAACACATCTTAATACATATTCATACTACTGAAACAAGTTTTACCAAGTATACTTTCACTACTTGCAGTGTATTCTGATATTAACTATTCTATTTCATTTTTTAAGAGATTCAATGTAATTTCAACCCACCATTGGTCTTGCCTCCAAACCTGAAAAACAATGTAGAACAAGTTTTACAAATTGTTTTTCTGCTATATGCTACCCACAATAAGAAGTTCAAAAAAAAGCCCATTTTAATTGTGTTGAGTTTCACGCATAACTGGCAACTTTTTGTCCTTGATTCCACCCCCACCCCACTCCCCAAATCTTCCAACTGCTTAATGCAACATCTGGCACAATCTCCCCTGGGCCAAAAGCAAGCATTCCTCAAGCTAAAAATGATACAAAATACAAACTGTTGACCCCAAACGCCTTCCCTGACCCAATTTTGTCAGCAATTTGTTTTGCTACAAAGAATTTCAATTGTTCAAATTCAAAAATAGTCTTATTCTCAAACAGGTGACTTGGTATAGGAATGCAGGAACTCCCTGATCCCAGTGCAAGAATAGGTTAAAAGCAAATATCCAAATTTTCACTGTAATTCAGCAGCTGTATATTTTGAGAACTGCTTTACTGTAGGACCATTAATCAGATGATGTATATTAAAGCAATACAAGCAAAATATTACCTCACAGCTCCTCACCTGGGTCTTGATTAATGCCAACTTAATTAACTACAGACACAGCAAAGTATGGTCAGGTGGGAGACCCAAGACTTGAGATAGATGTAGAGATTCCAGTGTCTGAGCTGGCAAGCCCTGTGTGAGTCACCAAGGTGACAACCACCCTATTTTAAAGAGAGAGGCATCAGCTGCGACATATTAATGACACACCCCTGTGGGCTGAGGTGTGCACTAGTGACAGGTGGGCTGCTCCAGAGGGCAGTGCCAACATCTCCAGCTGGGAAAGCGGGGGTGGGGGTAGGGTGAAGTAGTTAAAGCGTTTATTTTTGTGATAGAAAGAGAGGGGCCAGGTGTGTAGATGGAAAAAGCGACAGTAAATCCAGACCTGTTTAGAGTCCTCGAAGCTCAGGCAGGCAGCTCAGGCTGTTCAGACTAAAGACCTTGCTACCTCAATGCCTAGTGCTGGACTAAACGGCAAATAGTTCAGCTAGGTGATTATGAAATATGATGCAATCGCCTTTAGATTCCATGCTAAAGCTGAAGAAACTAATTAAAAGCCATACAGGGCTAGAACCATGTTTTTCTCAGTTTCCCCTTGGCCATAAAAACAAGGCAGTCAATTAATACTGACAGATACCAGTTAATATAATACTTTTAAAAACACTTCTGTTCTGGGGCGCCTGGGTGGCACAGTCGGTTAAGCGTCTGACTTCAGCCAGGTCACGATCTCACGGTCTGTGTGTTCGAGCCCCGTGTCAGGCTCTGGGCTGATGGCTCAGAGCCTGGAGCCTGTTTCCGATTCTGTGTCTCCCTCTCTCTCTGCCCCTCCCCTGTTCATGCTCTGTCTCTCTCTGTCTCAAAAATAAATAAACGTTGAAAAAAAAATTAAAAAAAAAAAACACTTCTGTTCTAAAATAAAAAAACTTCTGTTATTTAAACAGAATTTTCTTACAAATTCATTTTAAATTTAATATCCTTCAAAGATCAGATCCTTACTAATAACAGCCAGGCTTCCTTCTGCCCCAACCACTGCAAAAATATTCTAATTATCTTTCTAATGTACTGTTAAATAAACTTCTACTAAATACCATCTGAGCCTATTCCTGCACAAAAGAGAGACTGAAGAAAAGAAATTTGGGCCAAATTCCATATTCCTTTCCTCTTTCATGGCAGAAAATTGGTCAAAGGCACCACAGTAGCATGAAACCGAAAAGGAGTAGCATCACCTACTGAATGTTTAAGGTACTGTATTTTTTTGTTTTTAATTGGGAGACTTCTTTAAAGTTTTTGGTGGAGGGGCGCCTGGGTGGCTCAGTAGGTTAAGCGTCAGACTCTTGATTTCGGCTTAAGTCATGATCTAACTGTTCATGAGTTCCAGCCCTGTCGGGCTCTGCACTGATAGTGCGGAGCCTGCTTGGGATTCTCTCTGCCCTCCCCCACCTCAAAATAAATAAATAAACATTAAAAAAAAAAAAGTTTCTGGGTGGACAAAATTCAAGATATCTTATGTGATAAACACTGATGGAGAAAAACTAAGAGACCACTCACCCCAAAGGTTTTGCAAGCACCATCCCCAGAAGTTCACAGGCTGGCGGCACAGAAAGAAGATTTCAATGCAAAAAATGCATTCATAGGAAAGACAGGAATCACAGAGGAAGGGGCTACTGCCTGCCTGGGGAGGAATCAGGGAAATCTTTCTGGATGTGACATGTGGGCCAGTTCTTAACAGATGGGACATCCCAGGCATCCAGAAGAGCAGAGGCAGAGACCAGAGCTGGCCACACCTGGAGTGTGGGGCTTTGGAGACAGAAAGGGCTGAAAAGGGATGGATTCATTATCCTTTAAACTTTCTAGATGCCTGTCTCAAAACACAGAATGTATTGTCACTTAATTACTTAAATTTGCAGGCTAAGCAGACCTAGTTCTGTAGGCTTTAACCAATTTTGAGATTACTGCTATCAGTGACCCTAGGCTCCCACTTGTTTTCTGAGAAGTTCTCTAAAGAATAAACAGGTTGTTTATTCAAAAGTGTACCAAATCTCTTTTAAAGTATTTTATGAAAAGATCACTGACCGCTTTCCACACTTTGCATTTTTATAACTCAAGTCTAAAACTGTTTTCACTGAGTTTAGGGACAATCGTAAGCACAATCTCTCAGGATTGTTTTATAGTTTCTTATTTCACCCTAAATTCACATTCACTTGGTGAGATTAGAATGCAATTTGTTGTGAAAGGGAAGGAACATTTCTATGTTAATGTGATTTCCTTAGTACTTTGATAGTTTTGGTACTTTTTTCAAGGACCAGAAAACAGTTAAAGGAACTATTACAGTGATGCTTTATGAAAAACAAGACACTCCCAGTGCATTATAACTGCTATAACAGGGGCGCCTGTGTGGCTCAGTCGGTTAAGTGTCTGACTTCGGCTCAGGTCATGACCTCACAGTCCCGTCCATGGGTTCGAGCCCCGCATCTGGCTCTGTGCCGACAGCTCAGAGCCTGGAGCCTGCTTCAGATTCTGTGTCTCCCTCTCTCTCTGCCATTCCCCTGGCTTGCTCTCTCTCTCTCTCTCTCTCTCAAAAATAAATAAGCATTAAAAAATTTAAGTAACCGATACAACTAATGTCATTTTTTTTTTACTTTTATTTTTAAGTTTATTTATTTTGAAAGAGAGCGAGCGAGCATGTACGCACAAGCACAAGCGGATGAGGGGCAGAGAGAGAGAATCCCAAGCAGGCTTGCACTGTCAGAGCAGAGGCCAGCGAGGCAGAGTCAGATCCGGGGTTCAAACTCATGAACAGTGAGATAGAGACCTGAGCCGAAATTAAGAATTGGATGCTTAACTGACTGAGCCACCCAGGTGCCCCACAAATGTCCTTTTTTAAATCACAGCATTCTTACGCTAGATTAGGAGTTTGTGGGAGACATATCTGCACCTGTTTGCCTCATCCCTGTCATATATATGCTGAAAAGCTCTCTAAAACACAGCTCTCTAGAGACGGGCCACTTTGTCAGCATGTGTTTGTTTTGTTTTGAATGTCGTTTCTAACCGTTTCTAACCACAATTCCGTATACTTAGTGGCTGGGCAACATGGAGTTCAGGCTCCATCTGTACTTAGTCTCTGTGTGGCCATGAGGAAGTCCCAACACTACAGAGTTCTGCTTACAAATGCTCCCCTGAAGGGTTAAAAACAAACTGCTAGATGTATTACTGTGAACCCAGAAGTATATCTCCCACTCTGTCTTCACCTGTGTGTGTCACCAGTTGGCAAGGATTATCTCTTTTGTGTCTATACGTGGCTTACAAAAAAAAATGCCCACCTATTTTAGCAATTTTAAGTCTGAAAAGTGAGTAAGTGAACTATGTTTTCTATGAATTAAAGAATTAAAAGGAAAAACATCTGGGGCACCTGGGTGGTTCAGTAGGTTAAGCTTCTGACTTTGGCTCAGGTCATGATCTCACAATTCGTGAGTTCAAGTCCCGCACTGGGCTCTGTGCTTTCAGAGCCTGAAGCCTGCTTTGGATTCTGTGTCTCCCTCTCTCTCTGCCCCTCCCTCGCTGTCTCTCTCTCAAAAATAAAATTAAAAAAAATTTTAAGGAAAAATCAAAAAGCTACCAGAAAAAAGAAAAAAAACGTTTATGTTAGTCTTAGGTCTAGAGATGAACCTATTCAAACGTATTTAGCAAAGAAAGAGTGTTAGTCATATCACTGGTCTGTTAATAAACATCCCATCCATGATTTAGACATGAAAAAAAATATTTTAACACTTGGTATCCAATTCATACCCCATTCCCTGATTGTTAAATAGCAGATCTTCCAACCTGACATAGGAAGGAGGTAAAACATTTTTCCCAAAAGTTTTCCTGACAGGATGGGTATCCCCCACCCTTTCCTACCCTGGTGTCTAGCATTTCCTATTAAAAATACAGAGGAGCAGGGGGCGGTGCCTGAGTGGCTCAGTTGGTTAAGCGTCTGTCGGCTCAGGTCATGATCTCATGGTTTGGTTTGTGGGTTCGAGCCCCTTGTCAGGCTCTGTGCTGACAGCTCAGAGCCTGGAGCCTGCTTCGGATTCTGTGTCTCCTCTCTCTCTGCCCCTCCCCCACTCACACTCTGTCTCTTTTTCTCTCTCTCTAAGATAAATAAACATTAAAATATATATATACAGGGGATGGGTCTTTCTGGTTTTCTCCTTCACAGCTTGATAACAAAACACCCATGCCTTTTTGCATGCTGACTTGATCAGGCCTACATTTTACCAACTCCTTGTTTAACAGAAGAATAAGATATTTATTTCAAATTTAAGTCAAAAGTCAACCTTCAATAGCGATACATTGAGAGATTAAATATAAACCTTGAAAGTTTCAGGGTGCCTGGGTGGTTCAGTTGGTTAAGCATCCAACTCTTTTTTTTTTTTTAAGGTTTATTTATTCTTGAGAGAGAAAGAGAGAGAGACAGAGTGCGAGTAGAGGAGAGGCAAAGAGAGAGGGAGACACAGAATCTGAAGCAGGTTCTAGGCTCTGAGCTGTCAGCATAGAGCCTGATGTAGGGCTCAAACTCAGACTGCAAGATCATGACCTGAGCCGAAGTTGGTCATTTAACTGACTGAGCCACCCAAGAACCCCTATCATCTGACTCTTGATTTTAGCTCAGGTCATGATCTCACAGTTCAGTTCATGAGATCGAGCCCCACATCCCCACACGGGCCTCTGGGCTGACAACACGGAGCCTGCTTGAGATCCTCTCTCTCCCTCTCTCTCTGTCCCTCCCCCATCAGTACACATGGGTACACGTGCCCTCTCTCTCCCACTCTCTCAAAGTAAATAAATAAACTTAAAAAAAAAAAAAAAAAAAAAAAAACTTGAGGAGAGCCTGGGTGGCTCAGTGGGTTGAGCGTCTGACTTCAGCTCAGGTCATGATCTTGTGGTTCGCAAGTTCAAGCCCCAGAGCGGGCTCTGTGCTGACAACTCAGAGCCTGGAGCCTGCTTCAGATTCTGTGTCTCCTCTCTCTGCCAGTTCCTCACTCATACTCTGTCTCTCTCAAAAATAAATATTAAAAAAATTTTTTTAAATAAATAAATCAGTAACTTGAAAGTTTCCTAAGTATAAAACCTAAACCTTGAAAATGCCATGCAAGTTAAAAATTTGTTTTGCTGTGTTAAGAATTTTAGACCAGCTTAAATGATAACAATTCTCAAAAAAAAAATAAATAAATAAAATAATAATAATAATAATAATTCAGAAGCAGCCCCCAAATCTGTTTTCTTGAAGCTCTTTAGGAGATTAAACTTCATGTAGACTACATACCAGTACAAAGAGAGTCCAGATGGTCTGATTTCACTGGACATCATTGATTTCTGATTGAAAATGTTTATTAAGAATTCAATTTAAATATTATTTTAATCTGAGTTCAATTTTGAATTGAACTTTCCTACTATGGACATTTTATAAAACTTTCTACACCTTTAAAGGTAAACTTTAGACTTTTCTTGCCAAAGGTGCTCAGTTCAAACTCTTGACTTTCCAATGTTCATAACCTCCTCAGGTCAAGAGAACTCACCTTGTTTTTTTGTTTTGTTTTGTTTTTTAACCTCCAGGTCCCTGCCCATGCCTATGCTGTTCTTCTCCCCAGAATGCCTAGCCACCTAACAAGTAGCTCTATCACCCTTCCTTTACCCACCCTCCAGTTTGAGCCCTTTTCCCAGTCACCCTATCCATGCTTCAGGAGGCACCGAAAGTCTATATAGTAAGTACACCAAAGTGATACACAGCAGCACAAAGCCATAGTGAACTGAGAGAACTCACTGGGAAAAAAATCAACCAATCTGGGAACCTCTAGATACCGGTCCTCAGCTGCACCCAGCTTGTGGCCCCAACATGGACTGATTTACTCTCAGACAGTATTAACTGGCATAAGTAGTTAGTTATCCAAACTTGAGTGCCAACTTTAAGAGGGCCATTCAGCTTTGATACGATTCCATAACAACTACCTTTATCGGGCGCCTACAACAATCTGGCCACCTGCTTCATGCTTACCATCCCTACCCCACAAATGAGGAAACTGAGACTCAAAGAAGTTAGGCCACTTGGAGTTAAACCACTTCCCTGAGGTCGCAGAGCCAGCAAGTGTCAGAATCTGTATACAAACCCAAGTCTTTCTGGCTCTAAAGTTTCTACTGCACAGAGGGTACTTTTACAAAGTAATAAAGACAAATAATAGTAAACCATTCTTCAAGAACACACTCTTGCAGAAGGACGTTGCTAATGTCTGCTTCCTTGAGTTCTATACACATCTCCAGAGCAGCCCTCTACAGGCAAGCTCCTGCAGGGAACACTGTGATAATGCAACAGAAAGCCATCCTGTTGGCTACCCTGCCAGATAGTCCTAAGTTTGTAGGCACATTAGCTGAGCCTCCAAAACTGCCAAGTGCAAGTCCACTGGTGGATCGCAGCTCTAACAAAGCAGCTTACCAAGAAAAAAAAAAGTGAGAATTTGAATGTATTTTCTATACTCAAGTTGGGGCCCAAGAACTCTGCTGGAGGGCAAGGGAACAGGAAGTGAGGAGGGAGCAAGCATCCACTTCCCAAGGGCAGCAAAGCCCAGAGGTGGGAGCCTGGTCACATGCAGTTGCATTACTTGTCCACGCCCACTTCCGGCCAGAGCCTGCCTCTTCACCTCTAAGTCAGTACTTTGAAGGAAAGCAAAACACTACCAGAAACTCTCCTTATAATCTCTCTCTCCTCTTGAAGCATGTGTCTTGAATGAATTTCCACCCCTGCTCTCCGGCTCCACCCCTCACAAATACACTTAAGAAAAGCATCTGTCACATAATTGACCTATGTGGCTTAACATCAAATCTGACATCATGGAAAGGTTAAGGTTAGTGCTTCTCCAACCCCAGTATAAGAGGGAACCCTAGGGCAGAGGGAACTGTGCACCAACAACCTACTAATGCACAACAAAGTAGTCTATCTATTTGAAAGCTCACTACTCTTTCCCATACCATAAACAACAGCCAAGCACTCTGCTTGTCTGAATTTTCTTTTAAGATTTCAAACAAGGCGAGAGGGCTTTTAGAGCTGTTTATCTCTGTGCATAACATGCACTGCCATGAAGAAATGCCACAGGATTCCAAAAACACACTGCCACTGACTTCAAGAAAAGCGAAGCTGAAAATGCTCCTGCCAGTGACCATCCCAGATTCTCTTTTTTCTCAGATTATAGTCACAGTCATCCTGAATCAACTAGTGCCAACAGCCAACAATCACCCAGGAAAATGCCATGATTTTTGCCTCCTTTAAGATGGAGGAAACAGAAGCAGAGTCCAGTGAGTAAATTAGAGTAGTAGTGAGGTTTCACTTCTAAACCTCCAAGAAACTCCACCCCAAACTCCCAACATCCAGGGATATTCCCAAAGAAGCTCTGCAATAGTCTTTCATTTGATTGTTTTCTTCTCTGTGACTGGGATTAAGTTCCTTGAGAGCTGACTTCATCTATCCTACTCACTGTTAGGCTGCCAGCACCCAGCATGGTAAACCTGGTGCAACGTCGTCACACAAACATTTACTGCTGGATTATTTGCTGATATAGGAAGTTACATGAGCCAGAATATTTAACACTATTTTTCAATCCAATTTAAGTTGCGTTAAAAAAAAAAAAAATGCCCTGGGGCCCTGGGTGGCTCAGTGCGTTCGTGATCTTGCAGTCCATGGGTTCGGGCCCTGCGTCAGCCTCTGTGCAGACAGCTCGGAGCCTGGAGCCTGCTTCTGATTCTGTGTCTCCCTCTCTCTCTGCCCCTGCCCCACTCATGCTCTGTCTCTCAAAAGTGAATAAATGTTAAAAAAAAATTTTTTTAATGCCCTACCTTATGTCCACACAAGAAAAGTCTTGTTTAGTTGAGTGCTCAAACTGTCCCTTATAGGCCGGTTTGAAGAGATAAATTATTATTCTAACAATGCACCACAATAAACAAAAGCAGCCAGGCTACAGACAGGAAAAAGCCAAATTTAATACTAGAAATTAAAAATAACACCTTCCATGCATTTGGATGGAACAACTTCATACAGTAGTTATTTCCCAATTCCAGAAGAGGTCAGTCTCTTTCTTATCATTAAGATCCTACAGGGATTTAATGCCCCCAGTGCTGTCTCCAACAGGAAGGAAACCCTGACTTCCCTAGCTATTTCAGTAATATAAATCAACAGTTTATCGTCCAGAGTTAGAAGCTGGGCAGTGTTGGGACCCATATGCCTTTTAGAGCTCCCCACCAACAGATAACCATGTTACATTACATCTAATAAATGTACCTAGATCAATATCATTTCTAACTATCCAAGGGTTTTTACTGCTGTAAGGATCTTTCAAATTAAAAAAAAAAAAAAAAGTTTAAAAAACTTCCTGTTAGATAAGAGACTTGGTGGTGACGCCACCATCCACCAGAATGAAGCCTGTGACACAAAAAGACACAGAACAATTTCAAAAGGGATAGTGAGCCCTTTAGAGTTATTTACTTTATTTTTTATATCTTAAAAATAATAAAGCTTTGTTCTTTTTTCTTTAATGGAATAACTGTCTTTAGAAGAATTAAGAGGGGGCACTGCACCTGCGTGGCTCAGTCAGTTAGTTCGGCTCAGGTCATGATCTCATGGTTTGTGAGTTTGAGCCCCAAACTGGGCTCTCTGCTATCAGCAATGAGGAGCTGGCTTTGGATCATCTGTCCCCTTCTCTCTCTGCCCCTTCCCCCCTTGCACTCTCTCTCGCAAAAATAAAACATTTTTTTAAAAAATTTTTTAAAAAGAGAGAAATTTAAGATTGGTGGATTCTTTGCCTCAATAGCGAGGGAGGCAGAGGGAGGGAGAGAAGAAAGTAAAGAGGGGAAGAGGGAGGGAGAGGGAGTAATTTCAAAGGCAGGTGGGGAATCCTTCAAACCTGGGAGTAGCCCAGTGGAGGCCTAGCTCAGATTTTCACCCATTATTTCACTCATATTTGTGTGCCATCTGTCCCCACACTAGTAAGTGAAAAAGGCTAGGCCCAACTCTCTGGCCATGATTTCAGGGCTTTCAGTAATTGCTAAGAAAGAATCCTCCCCCACCCCCCAAAAAAAGTGTCCTGCCCACCCCAGCCCCTACCTCCACCCCCACCCTAAGTTACCATCTTCCACAGCTCTCTAGATCCTGGGAGCTCGAGGTGAACTCTGATCTCCTCATGGGCACTAAGCCACACACTGGCCCTCTCAATGTACTATTATTATGGGACAGCAAATGCCTTTGTACATCACTTTTCCAGTCTTTTGTCCCCAAATCTGATCCATTACCCTAAAAGAACATTCTTCTTTCAAGGTTCTATTGTGTAAGAAGAGATCACTCACCAGGTAACTGCTGTATATTGCTCACTCAAGCAGTCCCAAAATATGAATATGATCCTTTAGGTTTATAGTTCACCTATTTTTTTCTTCCCACAACTCTTAAAGTTCATTATAGTCTTCTACTTTGCCGACAGTCTAATTATAGTACATCTCCCTACTTGCCCTCCATTTACAAATTACCCCATTTTACAGAAGCAGAAGACAAGGCCAAATGCCTTCTACACAGCAAATGCCTGCTATGCAGCAAGTCCATCTCATAGCTGCTATCTGAACACAGAAAAATGCTACAAGACCCAGGGTGATAGTGGGTTTTGCAAGAAACATACCACATTTCTTTCTCTATGGGCATATTTAGCCTTGGCAGAATGTCAAAAGCTTCCTGGTCTGGAACCCTGATCTCATAAGCACAACAGACAACCTTTACTGCACACCAATCATGTGCTAGGTGCTATGCTGACTGCCTCCCCTTCATTCATTCATTCATTCACTCATTCATTCATATGTCTATACTGACTGCCTCCCCTCAGATTCATTCATTCGTATGTCTAGGAAGCACTTCCCATCTGTGGACACCTTCACACACATTCATTGAGATGTGGCCCTCAAATATTTAGTAACGTGCTGATTTTGCATTTTAACTTGTGCAAGGCCACACAACTAGGAAGGACAGACCAAAACCTGAATCAGGTCCTTCTGGCTTCAAAGCTCCCCCTTCTCTTTCCAACACCCCATCCTGTTGGTCCTATGGGTTTCATTTAAAATAAATATGTGCCAGCTCTTCTCTGCCCTGTCTCAGGAAACCCTAACCCCCAAGCTCCCCACCATCCGTACCCTTCCCCTCAGGGCAGTGCCTGCAACTGACCAGGAAGAGGCAGTAAGAGAGCAACCAGGTCTGCAGCACCTTCCTGCCTGGACTTGACTACCCCAGGAGCAGAGGGCCCAGGAAACTCTCCAAGCACTTCTGCACAGAAGAAAATAGCTCGAGTTGAAACTTGTGTCCACATGGTCCCCCGACGAATTTAGAACTCAAATTATAGCCTCGGCAGGAATCTTCACAAAGGACTCAAATTAAGCAAGACCCAGATGGAAACGAACAGGAGAAAGACAGCTTTAAGTCACACTGTAAAGTGAACTACAGTTCTAGCAGAGTCAGAGAGAAGAACTTGTTGAAACGCTAAACCAAACAGTTCAGCCTACATTTCAGAACTCCACTTCAAGAACATTCTCCCCCATGTTTTTAGCCTGAGACTTGTGCATGGACACGAAGTGGTTACAAGTTACTCAGGTTTCAAACTGAGTTCATTCCTGTCCTTTGGACCATCTCTCAATGCCAGCATTCATCTACTTGGGCTCCAGAGAGCTCTGCGTTTGGCAAAGCAGATAAAATTAGCTACTGGAGTGAATTTGGAATCCAGGGTGGGCCATTAAAAAAAGTACACATGAGATTTGTAAAAGCCATGTAAAAACTTCCTTTGGGCCAGGCTGAAGTTACCTAAAACTTAGAGAAATACTGTCCTTTGCCTCCCTTCCACCCTTCCTGGATCTAAGGTGACCCATTTCCTGCTTCTTGCCCTGCCTTTCAAACCAGAGTGGCCCACAAACCAGGGATCCTCTAGAGATCAAGGGGTGAATCAGAAGGCCCAAGGAGAGAGAAAACACAGCAGGAAGACCTGAAGGACTGTTTTTGCTTCTCCTTTTTTGTTTGGGGGCGGGAGTGGGGGGTGTGGGGAGGAGGGGGGAGTTATACTATGCAGAGGGAGGATTGAGGGATGGGACAGGAAATGGGTCAGTCTCACAGCCTGACAGTGTGATAATGGGGGAAAACGGGAGGACAACGCTCCAACCCTGTCCCTCCAGCCTTCACATGGGCCTCACAACACTGTGGTGGCCCAAGGCTCAAAATTAGAGCGAACCAAGGTGGTCACCTGGCAAGCGGCTCCTGCTCCCCCTCAAATCTAGCAGGTCTCAGAAGGACAAGAGAAAACAACGCTTTTTGACTCTGTCTCCCAAATTCCTTTCCAGCCACAAAATTCTCCAGGTCCCTGGAAGCTGAGGTAAAAGTTCAAAGAACTCCTCCTCCAATCTGGCAAGAAAGAAGACAAGAGGGGGCACATTTCTGGTCTCTCCTTCCAGAAAGGAGGAAGAGGGTGCCATAAACAGAAACAGGGGAGGCTTGGAGTTGGGGGGATCCAAGGAAAATGAAGGAGGAGTTTCTCCCTCAGAGAATCAGGAGGGAAACCTCAGGAAAGGGGGAAATGTCCTCTGGCAAGTGGGAGGGGAAGGCCTCAGAATGCGGGGGCACCCATTCAGAGAAGTGGAAAAAGTCCATGGTGTTTCCCACCAGCAGAAGTGATCTTGGAAAAGTGGAGGCACACTTAAGAGACATGAGGATCCCCTAGGAATGGGGATATTAGGGGCAGAACCTCTGGAGGAGCCAGAGACCCTCAGAAAATTGTGGCTTCCATAGATTAATGGAGAACCCAAAAGAACACATTTTGGAAGAGGGGGGAACTCTTCCTCAGACAACTAAGGCTCCAGTCTGATGAATGGGCATCTCGGGGTAGTGGGGACCCCTCGGGAAAGAGGAGGCACTCGCCAAAAAGGAGGGGGTCGCATCAAGAATGGGAACAGTTCAGAAAAGTGGGGACCACCTCCAAGAAGGATTGTGACAGCAGCAACAGCAGCACCTCAG
>NW_024412424.1:3241906-3367105 GCF_014898765.1 Herpailurus yagouaroundi | reverse complement strand
GGGTGGCGGGGGTGCGCGTGCGCGCGCCGGGGCGCTGACCCCGGGCGGGAGGAGCCGCCGCGCCGCGCTCGGAGCCGCCGCTCGGTCTCGCCGCTCCTTCTCACACTGAAATTGCCCGCTTCGCAGCCCGGCTTCCCCGGTTGCTAGGCAGATTTCGCCTCGCACACTTCCGGGTTGAGGCGCGTCTCGTCGAGTGGCGGCGCCGCAGGCCAATGAGGTCCGGCCGAGGCTCTCGGGGTCCGCGCCCCACCGTGGGCGTGGCCAGCCTCACGACGGACAGTGCCGGACAGCCAATGAGTGCGCGAGCCGGCTGGCCCTCGGGATCGCGCCGGCGGCCTGGGCGGGCCCGAGGGGGTGGGACGGCGTGACTGACAGGCAACCTGCCAATGGGAGAGTGGAGCGGGCCTCAGGGCCAGTCGCTGTTTTTCGGGGGCGGGGCTTCGGCTTCGGGGCGGGAACGCCAAGAGGGGCGGGGACTTGGGGACGCGTCAATTCTTGGCCGGCTCGCTCGGACCCCGGAGGGCGTTTCGGCTGGGCCGCCCGGCGGCCGACAACTGGCTGGGCAGGGGGTTCCCCGCAGTGCTCAGCAGGGGCGCCCCACCCACAATGCACCGGAGAGGGCCTGGGCAGGGCGGGTGTGGGGCGGTTACGCCGGGCGGTGGGCGGGGCCGCGTGAGGCGCGCTCGGAGGAGACTGGACAACCAGTGGCTCGGCCTTGTTCCCTAGGGGATTCTTTCCCCCTCTGCGCTCTTTTCTGACAAGCGTTGTGGGTTCGACTTCTTCTGAGAAGAATCCTGGAAATTCTTGTCCTTGGCCCCCGTTCTGAAGAGAATCTTCAGAATTCGTTTGCTAGCCCCCATTCTGAGGAGAATCCAGGAATCTTGCTCCTGGCCCCTCTTCTAAAGAGAATCTTGGAGGTTCTTGCTCTGGCCCTCTTCTGAGAAAAGTTTTGGCGATTTTTGCCTTGCCGACTTTTCTGCGAATTGCCAGGATGAGGATGACTTTGTAGATTCGCGACCCCCAGCTCTGTTTTCTCAGAAAATGTGTCGAGGTTTGGGCCCTTGACCCTTTGACTGAAGGGAATTTGGGGCACTCGGCCCACTGCCTTTCTTGGACAGTATATGGGGGGCATACTCTGCCTCTTTTCTGAGCACTACTCGGGGCCACCGCCCTCTCCCTCCATGACCCTCATCTCTGAAGATAGCTTGGGAAATTCCTACCTTGTATGTCCACAGACAGTCCACCCCCCCCCCCACCCCACCCCCCACGCACGCACCAGAGGAGAAATTTGCAACTTCAAGCACCTCTTTCTCCAGAGCGGAATTGCAGGAGATTTTTGCCCCCTCATCCCTTTCACTAAAGAAATGTCAGGCAGTTGTGCTCCCTGAGGTTTTTCTAAGCAGTGTCCTTGTTGCAGTAACCGTTCCCCTTTTCCTGAGAAATGTGACCATCAGACTCTTCTTTCCTAGAAAATTTTGGGGAATTCGGGGCGCCTGGGTGGCGCAGTCGGTTAAGCGTCCGACCTCAGCCAGGTCACGATCTCGCGGTCCGTGAGTTTGAGCCCCGCGTCGGGGCTCTGGGCTGATGGCTCAGAGCCTGGAGCCTGTTTCCGATTCTGTGTCTCCCTCTCTCTCTGCCCCTCCCCCGTTCGTGCTCTGTCTCTCTCTGTCCCAAAAATAAATAAAAACGTTGAAAAAAAAATTAAAAAAAAATAAATAAATAAAGAAAATTTTGGGGAATTAAATACTTCCTTTTTGGAAAAGCTACCCATTTAGCCCTCTTTTCTCTCTCTCTCTCTTTGAGAATATTTTTCTGTGCTGCTCTTTTACTCTTTCCCAAGGGTCAAATTTGTGGCCATTCCTGATTCTGTCCCCTGTTGAGCTCTTTGGGCCGTTTCCTTCTCTGCTGGGTGGGGCCCTTCCAGGAAGCATTCCTGCTTCCCACCCACCCCCCAGACAAAATTTATCAGTCACTCAAACTGCAGTGTTTGCACCCCTGCTGTATGTAGCCTGTACCATGGCCCACCAGGCATCTTCCCGCTGTTAATCTGAACTCCCTCGTTGGCTGATTTCCCCCTCAAAGGACCTATCTTTAGGGAACCTGGCTGGCTCGGTTGGTAGAGCATGCCAATCTTGATCTCACGGTATTGAGTTCAAACCCACATTGGGTATAGAGATCACTTAAAAATAAAATCCTTTAAAGAACCCAGCTTTGGGGCACCTGGCTGGCTCAGTCGGGAAAGCATGCAACTCTTGATCTCGGCGTCATGAGTTTGACGTCCCACTGTGGGTGTGGAGATTACTTACTTGTAAATAAACAACAACAACAAAAAAAGAACCCAGCTTTGCTCTTAGTAGACAACCAAAACGACCCTTGAATCAAAGGGGTGAAGAAGGCAGCAACGAGAAAGACCCACAAACACTGTGAGGTGTCAACATGGCAAACTCTGATCTCCCCCACTTTGTGCACACAAATGCGCAAGGTACCGAGATACCTGAATTATATATAGGATGGAACTTGTGAGCCAAGATGAATGCAGTAAAGGGAAACAAGCCTGTCAGGCAAGACAGAATGTTGTACTAAAGATGTACCAAGATGTAGGAATGTGATTAAATGAGATAATGATGTAAAACTGTAAACCATGAAGCAGCAGTGGAAAGGATTATTGTGTGGACTGACATTCCTGAAAGAAAAGTAAAGGATAAATTCTGAGAGTCACAGGAATGGGTCCTGTGGAGCCTGATTCCCTGACTGAGCTCACCCTGGACCCAAGTGGCAAAGGTGACAGAGTCCTTGGCTAGGGAAGGAAGTCACTGGAAACAAGATAATGTGTTCCCAGATCCCCTTGTTTGCACCTCTGTTGTAACAGTTCCCATATTCTGCAAGTGTCTGAGGCAGTCTGGGTGGACAATAAACACTCAGAACTTGGTGGCCAGCAGAGCTGCTGTTGAACCCCCAGGAGCTAGGCCAGTTACTTTCCTCGGCCATATCAGAAATGAGAGCGCCAGTCTCTAAAGGTCACCCTGAGGAGTGTGAGTTCAAAATGCCTTGTACCGTGCGTGGTGCCCAGTAGGACTCAGGAGCTTTTCCTTTCATTCCAGCCACTAAGCAAGATGCTTCCTGAGAGCGGGGCTGCAGACTTATTCCTTTCAGTAACCCCTCAGTGTTATTATAGTCACTGAATTGAACTGGGATCAAAGAGCAGTTCAGCCTAGAAGGTAACTGTGACTTGTTCACCTCCCACTGCTACTTTATGGCTGGATCCTAAACGTGCATCGCCTTAATCTCACTTTGGGCCTGTGTGCGGGAAAGGGGAGAAGAAGGGGGACCTATGAGTCCTTATGTCAAGCAGAGACATGTTGAGAACCAAAAACTTCCTGAGCCTTACTTCTCTCTTAGGCAAGCTGTGAGAAGGTTCTGGATACAGGTCTAGTAAGAGCAAAGGGCAAGTGAGGGACCATAATCAGGGTCAAGGCCACCGAAATTAACTTTGTCAAAGGGAGATTGCAAATGAAGTAAGGTTATTTCAGGGAAATCTGGTGTGATTTCCAGACCAATCCTTAGAAATGTCAGGACCTAGGGGTGCCTGAGGCGCTCAGTCGGTTAAGCGTCCACCTTCGGCTCGGGTCATGATCTCGTAATCCGTGAGCTCAAGCCCCACATCAGGCTCTGTGCTGACAGCTTGGAGCCTGGAGCCTGCTTTGGATTCTGTGTCTCCCTTTCTCTCTCTGCCCCTCCCCCACTCATTCTCTCTGTCTCTGTCTCTCTTTCAAAAATAATAAATAAACATTAAAAAAAATTTTTTTTAATGTCAGGGCCTATAATTATATTTCACCTTTTTATTTTAAGAATGTATAGGGGCGCCTGGGTGGCGCAGTCGGTTGGGCGTCCGGCTTCGGCCAGGTCACGATCTCGCGGTCCGTGAGTTCGAGCCCCGCGTCAGGCTCTGGGCTGATGGCTCAGAGCCTGGAGCCTGTTTCCGATTCTATGTCTCCCTCTCTCTGCCCCTCCCCTGTTCATGCTCTGTCTCTCTCTGTCCCAAAAATAAATAAACGTTGAAAAAAAAAATTTTTTTTAAAAAAGAATGTACAGAATTTCTTTACTCTCTGGAAAAAGGCATTGCCTAGAGGCAGAGATGTTGGATTAAGGGATGTCCGTGAAGTCTGGAATCCTAAACGTAAAACGAAAACCTCATTTGGCTGGAAAATTGTATCCTGGAAGAGCCCAAGGCAGATGGACATTGATCAGAGGGAGCGAAATGCCCCACCAAAATGGATGACGTGAGCACAGCTTCTGACATAAAAAATGGAGAGAACATGTGATCCATACCAAGGATGGCTTTCCTTACCACAGTGGTAACAGCGATTACATCTCTCTGCCTTGGATTGCATCTCTCTGCATCAAGGCGTGTCCCTTCCTAGGTCTGGGAAATCATGTGGGCAAACTGGCTAAGTGACATTCACATCCAAATAGGGAAACAGGAAGTGAGCCAGGTGACTTCACAGGCAGCAAGGAAGGCAGGGCCTCAGTGGTAGTTAGAAAAATGAGGACCTGGTGGGTGCCAGCCTACAGAGACCCCCTATTGGTGTCATGGTCTCGGACAAGGTAGAGTGGCCACTAACAAGGAAGAATGACAGCTGGTTAATTCCAGTGGGAAGGGACCTAAGCGCAAATGTTAAAGTCCTCTGATGGCACTCGATGACAGTGGCAGTTCAGGTGCCCAGAGCAAAGTGCCCTTCCATTATTGCCTTCTAAGATTGTTGGACTGCAAAATCCATTTGGGTTTGCCAAGCACCATGAGGTTCACATATGTGAATTGTTAATCTACTGAAACCTGCATCCTTTAGCAGATCCATTGGAATTCGCCTTGGCTCTCCCAGGGAAAAGATGATAAAAAGTCAGTGTCTGGTTCCAGAGAGAAATAGACACTACCAATTCAAGAGTTTGACCTGTCACCCTCCTGCTTCCCCAAGAGAAAGTCAGGTAGCACCTGAACTATCCAGGCTAGAAAATCTGGAATTAAGTCCAAATGGAGCCCAGGAGCCCTTTCTGCCTGGCTTTTTTAGTCTCTAGATCAAAAACCTGGACTCTAGTAACAAATCTTACCTGATTCTTATTGACATAATTAAATGGGATTAGTGATAGCCCTTTGCTGAAGCAAAAAGTATTGTCTACACCTACATGCCTACAGCCCAGAAGACTACTAACCCAAAAGGGTAACTTCCCCAACCAGGCATCAAAGTATTTCTGAGCAGGAGCAAGTTCATTTTATTTATTTATTTATTTTTAATTTTTTTTTTCCAACGTTTATTTATTTCTGGGACAGAGAGAGACAGAGCATGAACGGGGGAGGAGCAGAGAGAGAAGGAGACACAGAATCGGAAACAGGCTCCAGGCTCTGAGCCATCAGCCCAGAGCCCGACGCGGGGCTGGAACTCACGGACCGCCAGATCGTGACCTGGCTGAAGTCGGACGCTTAACCGACTGCTCCACCCAGGCGCCCCTGGAGCCAGTTCATTTTAGACATGTGTGGCCACTTTGCATGCAAAGGGAGAAGCCAACTGCTGTGCTAGATGGAAAAGAGTTGCTTTACTGCCGCCAGGGGAGAATTCCCCTTGAGGTTCTGCGGCATCTGAAGGCCTTTAGCATCCCAGACAAGCAGTTACATCTGAGCCTAAAACCCAGGTCAGGGGTTTCATTCGGCTGCATTTCAGAGCCTTCCCTTAACCTCTCTCTTCCTTGAGACAAAACAGTCCTGCGCCCTAGGACTGAAGTGACTCCCTGTCTGCCTCCAAGTGGCATGCATATCACACCTGTAGACCTGGCCTAAATGCTTTCATTCCCTTGCCATTCCTTCCTCCTGTCAGGCTGGTATCTAATCCTGCCACTAAAACCCTTCTCTCAAATTACTGAGAAGTCAGTGATTCCCCTCTTCTTGGTCCGCATTTTTGCCAACCTCCAGCGTCTAGAGGACACTCCGTACTCCTTGAAATGTCTTTCATGGCTTCTGGGGAACTGGCCTCTTCTGGTCTCCTGCTCAGTCTTCGTGCCAGTTTACCTGGAAATTCTTCCAGGCTGCTCCTGTCTTGCTACTCCTCTGTGCCCTCTGTGTTTCTTCAGAGAATGAATCCCTTCGAGGAGTGGAACTCTTAGGAGCTCCCAGATGTGTATTTCCAGTCAGCTTGACTTCCTATCTAGGATCTCCTTCCTTTCTACATGGGATGTGACTCAACCCCAACATCTGAACGTGTTCCAGACAAAATTTGATGTCTTTCTCTTTAATCCATTCTCCATTCTGTTTTTTCCCCCCAAACAAAAGTTCTCATATATTTATTACTGAACCAACCTACTAGTGCAGAAGCACAGAGACAAAGGGGAAAAACATTATTTTCCTAATAAAACATGTCCACCTGCCCAGAAAGAGTAGTGACCTTTTCAATATGACATGGTAAGATGTTAGTGAACTTGAGACAGTATAACTATGTGTGCCGTCTCACAAGTGACTTATAGATTCAGTTTGGTTCTTCTCCAATGTCTCTTCTTAAGAGTTATACCTGATTTTATCACTAATTTTCATCAAAACCCACTTGGGAATGGGATGAGTCTGCTTTTGTTTCTCAACCAGGAATCCCTTGATCCTGAAAGTCATGTAAGAAGACATGGCGAGGCACAGAGTCAATTACACACACCATAATGGCAGAGAAAAGGGAGAGGGAGCCCTATCCTTTAAACTAGTTAGCCTTTATCACTCTTTTCTTTTGCACTAACGTCACTTTCCAGTGTCCTAGGCTGAAAGCTCTTAAATCTCTGGAGAGTTCTTTTTTTATTTTAAATTTACTTATTTATTTTGAGAGAGAGACAGAGAGAGTGGGTGGGGGAGAGGCAGAGAGGGAGAGAGAGAATCCGAAACAGGCTCCAGGCTCCGAGCTGTCAGCACAGAGCCCGACGCGGGGCTCGAACCCACGGACCGCGAGATCGTGACCTGAGCCGAAGTCGGCCGCTCAACCGACTGAGCCACCCAGGCGCCCCCCAAAACTTCCATTTTTAAGGAGGCTGGTATTGTATTGCTTTTGTGATTAAGAAGAAGATGTTTCTGAAACCTTCAGCACCGAAGGTTGAATCTTAGCTTGGCATTCAAAGTCCTCCTGTGGCCCTCCCTTCACTCCAGTTTCTCCCTGGGATGCGTCATTCTGGAATGATGCCTCACAGCAGTATCACCTTATCCACACCTTTTCCGTGGTTTCAGTTACTCGTGGGCAAATGATGGTCTGGACGTAGACGATCCTCCTTCTGAGGTATTGTCAGAAGGTCAACAGTAACCCAATGCTGTGTCACAGTCCCTACGTCCTTCACCTCACTTCATCTCATTGTGTATGAATTTTATCATCTCACATCATCACAAGAAGAAGGGTTAAGCACAATACAATAAAATATTTTGAGAGAATGTGAAAGAGACACCACATTCACTTAACTTTTATTACATTGTATCGTTATAATTATTCTATTATTAGTTATTGTGCCTTGCTGTGCCTAATTTATAAATTAAACTTTATCATAGGTATGTATATAGAGCAAAATTCATAGTATATACAGGGTTCAGTACTATCTGTGGTTTCAGGCATCCATTGGGTGTCTTGGAATGTATCCCCCATGGGGATACATTAATCGGCACAAAATGCCCCTCTCTGGACTCCATGGGACATTAGAATGCCTCAAGATCTCAATAGGGATTCTACGATTAATTTCTCTGTCAAATTATTCAGTCAGCTACAGGATTTCGCTAAACCTTTACTATTGATAATGGATGTTATTGTGGTATATTGCAAACTTCCGTGACCATGTGATCTGTTTTCTTTTATTCTTTTTTTTTTTTTAATTTTTTTTTTTTTTCCAACGTCTATTCATTTTTGGGACAGAGAGAGACAGAGCATGAACGGGTGAGGGGCAGAGAGAGAGGGAGACACAGAATCGGAAACAGGCTCCAGGCTCTGAGCCATCAGCCCAGAGCCCGACGCGGGGCTCGAACTCACGGACTGCGAGATCGTGACCTGGCTGAAGTCGGACGCTTAACCGACTGCGCCACCCAGGCGCCCCTGTTTTCTTTCATTCTAAGAACACCCATCAACATCTTGGCGAACTCACAGTCGGTAGAACGTTGTTTATGATTTGAAAAGGGCTGGTTCAGCATGCTGCCCTTGGCTAAGCCAGCTTTTGCCTCCCTCACTACATCTCCCTCTCTTAGTAGTTGTGTGGGGTCAAGGAATAGTGCCCCATTTGGGAGGGGATACAGCTGAGGTTCAGGGTTTTCTACTCGGCCAGGGTCACAAATAAACCAAACCAGAACCCAGGTCTGAATTCCCAACCTGAAATCTTTGCAATTGTCTGCTCTCTCCCCCAAAGTCTTCCCGGCCACCTCAAACTAGAGCCGGGCGTGGTCACAGCTCTTTGGGCTGCAGCATGGAGAGGCAGGAAGGTCCAGAGTGAAGGACGAAATCCCCGACTCCAGCCAAGGCTTTCCACCTGCGGAGGCCATGAGTGTGTTGGTGACTTAACGTTTTCTGTTTATAATCCTTTAGTTTTTGTGCATTAAAAAAAAATTTTTTTTAACGTTTATTTATTTTTGAGACAATGCAAGAGACAGGGTGCAAGCAGCGGAGGGGCAGACAGAGGGGGACACAGAATCTGAAGCTGGCTCCAGGCTCTGAGCTATCAGCCCAGAGCCCGACGCGGGGCTCGAACCGACGAACCATGAGATCATGACCTGAGCCGAAGTCGGACGCTTAATGGACTGAGCCACCCAGGCCTCCCTGTTTCTTTCTTTTTTATCTCTAGTACATAATATATTCCCAGAGAATAGAACCACATTCCTCAATATACACATAATAAATACACACACGCAGTTAATCTACCCATGGTCAATTACCTATAAACATTAAATTCTGGAGTCACCCACAATTTCTTAATGCCTCTTCATTTCTCCCCTCTGTGTCCCCTCTTCGCGTAGATAATCCTATGTTGGACATCCCAGAGAAGAAGTTAAGAAATCAGCTAGTCCACCTCCTACATTTCCCAAGTGAGGAGTACGCAGAGAGGGTACAACTTAGCTCGACAACAAAGCAAGGACCAAGCCGCTCTCTGGGCTGAGCCTGACGCAGTCTTAAAGGCCAGAAATTCACTGTACCTTCATGGTCGTTTAAACTCCAGGAGCAGAACAGGCAGCTTGGGGATCCGGGGTTTGGACTCTTGTCTTGGGCGGAATTCGGCAGTCCCCAAGGAGCTCTGAGCACTCAGGAATCATGCCCTAAAGGTCTCACGTGTGCCTTAGCGAAAGAAGTTTCCTTGTCACTGCTGAGCTGCCCCCGTCCCCCATGTTAAGGCCTTTGGGCCAGTCTGTGGGGAAGCAGCCGGCCATCAGGGCTCCCTGCCTTGGCTTCCACCCAGACTGGGCCAGGCTTGTCCTTCCTGTTGCTCAGCCTCTGACACATCTGATCACCAAGGCTCTGGGCTTCTTCATGAGAATTTCCTTCTGGACTGTTGCCGAAGCATAGACAAGAGAGCCGGGAGAAAGAGATTTCCCCCCAGACATGTAAATACTATAGAAACAGATCTGTGCAGCACAGAGTCTCCTCTCTTTCCCCTGCAGACCTACATGGGGCTGGCAGTGGACAGATGGCAAGGTGAGCATTTCAAGGATGGCCTGGCATGAAAGAGGACACGTAGTGCCTCCACCTTAGTTTGTCCTTTTGGTTTTAATCTTTCAAAAGTTCACTCATTTGTTCAAGGACAAAGGCACCAGGAGGAGGCATCTCTCTCTCTCACTCCAAATTTCAGGCCTCCTGTCTCCTTGCCCACAGGCTGTGACATCAGGCTCTTTCATGTCCCTCCAGGGGGGTTCCAGTCCATATGCAGACATATGAGGCCCACTTTTGATTTTGTGCACACACAGAGGTACAGTCAGTCCATAGGCTCTGATCTCTTAAATTGAAAGCAAGCGGTCTGGCGAGTGATGCTTCTCACCACAGACTCAAGTAACCAACCTCAATTAGTGATTCAGAACTGTCCTGGGGGTGGGGGGTTGGTTCCAGCCTCTAGAATGTTCCTGAGAACGAAGCAGCTTGCTGTCCGCCAGAGAAAGCCCTAGAAGCCCCTGCACTGGGGCCTTCCAAGGAGGGGAGAATTCCTAGGATACTTGGAGCAGGGGTATTTATTTCTACATGTCCTGGGTTGGGAAAACTTGAACCACAGCTTTTGCCTAGCTTTAGAGACTAACTTACCTTCTTACTAATTTTACTAATCTTACTAATCTAGGAGTTTCCTAGAACCACCTGGTCTTGGAAACCTTCATTCCTGCTCCAGGCGATGCTGAGAGCCAGGAGCTAGGAGGATAGGGAGAGATGGGGTTGGGGTAGGAGCTTCAGTATAAGGCCCAGGTTCCCCATTGGAGTTGTCACCCATAGCTACTCAGAGGCCTGTGATCACCTGTCTGGATGCTGTGGTGAGCGAGTCGAGTGGGAAGGGACAGACTGACAGAGAAGCGAGCGAGGTAATTTCAACTACCGATGATGAGGATGAAAAGTAGTCAAGGGTGTGACACAGTGACTGGCCAAGGCAGGAGCCATGGGCTTGCAAGCAGGCGGATTTGAGCGGAGACCCGGGAAACGAGCCTTCTGGGCAGAGGGGAATAGTAGGTGCCACCGTCCTGAGGTGGCACCAAGTACGGGACAGAGAGCGACCAGCAAGCCTGTGCGCAGGGATGAGGTGGGAGAGGCTGGGAGGAGGTGAGCTTTTACTCTGATGGGAAGAAGGAACCATCCTGCAAGGCACCGTGAGCTCTGTTTCCCACCAGTAAAATTCTCGTTATTTGGATTCCGTAATCTTCCAGCTCTCTGATTTCAGGCCTACACTCCCTTTATTCAAAGATCTTATTGAGCCTCCAGGGTGGCCAGACCTAACAAATGAAAACATATGACGCCCAGTTAGATTTGAATGGCAGATCAGTGATGGACAGTCCTTTAGTATAAATCTGAGAATGGGGGCGCCTGGGTGGCGCAGTCAGTTAAGCGTCCGACTTCAGCCAGGTCACGATCTCGCGGTCCTTGAGTTCGAGCCCCGCGTCGGGCTCTGGGCTGATGGCTCGGAGCCTGGAGCCTGTTTCCGATTCTGTGTCTCCCTCTCTCTCTGCCCCTCCCCCGTTCATGCTCTGTCTCTCTCTGTCCCAAAAATAAACGTTGAAAAAAAAAAATTAAATCTGAGAATGGCAGAAATCTGTCATGTGCCAGGCCACCGCTAGGAGTCAGTCCGGGTTCGCGTAGTCCACGCCACGTGACCCCCACAGCCTGGTGCCTTTTGGGGAACTGGTCAGATATAAAGGTGAGAATCTGGCGTGCCTTGGGAGAGAGAGATGAACGAGCTTCAAAAATCCACGTTGGCCCCAAGCTGTGAACCTGAATTGCTGATCCTTTTGGGTCCCCCGACTCTTGTTAAATGGCCACATAGCATTCATCGGAATGCCTCTGGTGTTCCCTGCATCACAAACGCGTATCGTGTTGTCTCCCGTGTCTCCGGTGGATCTAGGTTCTGGCCTTTTTCGCGAGAGTTAAGAGACGGAACGGGAGTGTGTTCAGCGCTCACCCACTGTCCTCACTGGCTGTGATCACCAAGGTAAGGTGTGGGTGTCCTGTAACCAGGCCAACCACAAGTGTGGCCCGTGACCATTTCAGGACACGGTCGGGGAGGGGTAAATAATCCCTGGAAAATAATCTCCTTAAGGTTTTGGGTCCGAGGAGAACTAGATGCCGAGAGGGAGAAACAGATCCTGTGAATGAGGGATTTGGGTGTGGCCCAGCTGGGACTTCCTTCTGTTGGCACCAGAAGGCAGAGGAATGTTCTGGAGGCAGGAAGAACTTCTTCAAGAGATGAATTCCCTTTCCCTTGGGAGGGGGCAGCTCAGGAAACAGTGTGGTAGCTGCTGGGCTGGGTGTTAGGAGCACTTGGATAAGGAACTTGGCACTGAGGCATCTGCTCTTGTTGGTTTGTGGTGATGTCCGGAATGCCCTGACCCCCGTCACCTGCTGTTGGCGTCCGCGTTATACCAGCGGGGGGGGGAGGGTCAGCGACCCCATCTTTGTTATTGTCACTATCCGACCACCCCCCCCCCCCCGTGCACATTTGGCCCCGTCTGCGTCATCCCCACCCCCCGTTTGTTTCTGGCAGATAGGCGTGAGTGTGGTGGGGGGGAGAAGGACCTGAGGGGACCCAGGGACTTGATCTTTCTTCTGGAAATGGGGGCTCGGCCGCTTTCTCCATCCATCAGTGTCCTCCTGGAGATAGCCCAGCGTCAGCTGTACTCAGGATGCTGTGGGTGGCAGCCCCTGCTCTTCAGAGTGCCATAGGAGGGCTGGCAGCCCCAGTGCCCACCCAGTACCCTTTTCTGAGTAGCCGGGCAGGAGGGCCGGTCCACGCCCTCTCCAAGACAGTCCTGCTGTCTGCGTCGCAGAAGTTGAAACGTCGGCCGGCTCTGACTGGCTGGTTGAGGGAGGTCTCCCCTCTGTCCCGTCACTGTGCCTCCCACCTGTCCCCTGGTTTACCATCCTACAGGGTGCTGCTCGCTTCTCTCAAGTGGGACGAGGCTCACTCCTACTTGAGGCCCATTGTCAGACTCTTGGCAGAATGGCCACTCCCTGAGGACAGGGACTTTGCCTGATATGGCTCCTGCTGTGGCCCCAGCACCCAGCAGCGAGTAGATACCAAATAAATGTTTGGCAAGTAAATGAGGGAATGGTGTGGCCCTAATACCTGGAGAACCCTGGGGGTCAGCATCCCCGATCCCACAGGATACAGGAGAGGAACTGAGAGCCCCTGTGGGGGAGGCTATTCCACATCCCCGCAATCGAGGACAAGGCCTGGCCTCGCCGGGGACTGGTAACCTCCAGCCCATCCTTCCCAGCTGCAGCCGGACTCCAGTCGGCCCTACCAGGTGGGAACACTGCTCAGGCCGCCGTGCCCCCTGGTGGCAGAGGATGGAGCAGCCCGAGCTGCCCACAGCAACTGGTGACACATGCAGATGAAGACAGAGTGGGAGATACACTTCCGGTTCAAAGTGATACTTCTGAGCAGTTTGTATTTAACCCTTTAGGGGAGCATGTGCGAGCAGAGCTCTAGGCAGCAGAACTTGTTCGGGACCACACACTCACTCTGGACCGAGTCTGCCTGATTCCATGGATGCACACGGAGCTTGGATTCCATGTGGCACAGACGCTACGTATACGGATTCGTGGTTAGGAAGGACACTCAAAGCAAAACAAACACACGAAGTGGCCCGTCTCTAGAGAGCTGTGTTTCGGAGAGCTTTTCAGCGTCTCTGAGACGGGGATGGGGCAGACGGTGCTCTCTCGCTCACAAACTCCTAATCTAGCGTTAAGAACACTGTGATTTTAAAAAAATGACGTTCGTTGTAGCAGCTGTTAATGTACTGGGAGTCTTGTATTTCTCACACAGCAACGCTACAATAGTCTTTTGAACTCTTTTCTGATCCTTGAAAAAAGTACCCAAAATATTAAAGTAGTAAGGAAGTCAAAATAACACGGAATTTTCCCGTCCAATTGCGTTGTAGGCTCACTTCGTGAGCATGACTTTGGGGTGAAATAAGCCTTTAAACTCTTCGGCAATGCCCCTCCTCCCCTTCCACTGGCCCTCTGGGGCCCGGAAGCAGCACTTAGAGGGGATGGGGGATGAGGGAGTGGAGCTCCCTCGCCCCCCAGCCCGTCCCTTGACCCAGGTGGAGTGTAGAGCCCACCCTCCTCTGACCCCAGTAGCACTTTGGCCTCTTGTATCCAGTTGACAACTTTGAGCTGACTGGAGTTTACCAACATCGTTCAAATCAAGGAAGCCATGTCAGATGCGGGACAGACGGGACCATAGACGCAGGGCTGCCTGCCTCTCCTTGAAGAGCCTTCTTTGTGGGGAAACGTCAACCTGACACACTCAGCTAGGTCAAAAGGGGAAGCCAACATACACCGTGAACGTTTCAATTCCCAGAACCCCCAGTGCGCATTGGCCTGGGGGTGTGAAGTTCATACCCCCCTGCAGTATAGTAGGGTCCTGTTGGCATTTCTGGGGGGTGGGGGCGACCCAGGCACAGGGACGGAGCATGCTGACACCCACAGACAACGTAGGCAGGTGTCCACAGTGGCACCTGCCAGTCCTGCCTGTGCTCTTCCTCTGGGGCTGTTCTGTGGACTTGCTGACATGTGCCGGGCCCGAACTGGGACATTCCTGGCTGATGCCGGGCTGCTGAGCGGAGCAGCCACAGGGAGAGTGCCCCTGGCATGGGGACAGGTGGGAGCAAGCGCAGAATGTTCCAGGATCATTCAGGGAGGAGGCTGGACAATATCCAGGTGGGAGATGTGACTGTGACTTGGGGAGGGGCGGTGGAGGTGGCCAGAAATGGGTGGAGTGACAGGCAGGATGTCTGAGGACCGGGGTGTGTGTGGAAGGACAACTAGTGACCCCCTACCCTGGCCACTCAGTGCTTGGGCCAGCTGCCCTCGCCATCCGCTGGCCTCTGTGAGGCCCACTCCCGTCCTCCCCCTCCTCCCGTGACCGCTTCCTGGGTGTGTCGGTCATCCACGTCCCAAGTGTGTCCTTCACCCCCGCAGAGCTTCTCCATACCGTGTCCATTTGTGCTGACCAGTTTTGCTGACGGGAGCCCGCCTGGCTTTACCTGAGAGGTTCCCCCCAAATCTAGGACTCCAGCAGTCATTCTTTGTTCATCGTTATCTGGCAATTTGGGGAAAATTCTCTGCGAAGTGGTTTATTCAACCAGGGCGTTGTGCTGCAGCACCCAAATGAGCCTACTTCCTGTGAAACAGTGGCCATCTCGGGACCGGCTTGCTAGTCGCATGTGATTCACTCCCAGCTGGTGGCCACGTGTTTGCTGGCGGGTAGTTTTGTCACCTGGTGGACTTGTGGCTGTGCTCTGGTTGGGTGGGCTCAGGTTGTGATTCCTGCAGAGAGGCTGGGAGGCTCAAGGTGGAAAAAAACGACGTCCAAGCCAACGATAGGGCAGGCAGAGTCCACCCCAAGTGACAAAGCCATTTATGGCTGGGTTGTTGGGGATGGAGCAGAGGGGGGCAGGCGTCAACAATGGGGGTGGTGGGGCCACCGTGCTGCAGTGGGGAATTCTTCCTGGCAGGGCTGTGTGGAGTCACTGACACACCTAGTGGCCCGTGGTCCTGCCTTGGGACCATGGCCCAAAAGAAAGCTCAGACGTGCTCCTAGGAGGGAGCAGTTGAGACCATCTTGGCGTTACTGTGGGGCATAGTGAGGAGACCAACACGAGGGCCTTGACACAGTGTGGGTGGCAGCCAGACACCATCCCTGCATATTAAGAACAAGACACGACCCAAGAAAATCAAAAACACATGTTCAAACAAAAATGTGTAGGGGACATCCACAACAGCAGCACTCCTCACAAGAGCCACAAGGAAGAAGCAACCCAAACACCTATCGACGGACGAATGGATAAACAAACCGGTCCACCCATACAGTGGAATATTATTCAGCTTTAAGGAATGAAATTCTGGTTCATGCTACAATGTGGACGAACCTTGAAGATACGTTGGGTGGAAGAAGCCAGACACAAAAGGCCACGTGTATGATCCCATTTATATGAAATGTCCAGAACAGGCAAATCCAGAGACAGAAAGCAGATTAGTGGCTGCCAGGGGTTGGGGGAGGGGGAATGGGATTGAGAGTTAATGGGGACAGTATTTCCTTTTGAGGGGATAAAAATGTTCTTGAACTAGACAAGTGTTGGTTGTACAACACCGTGAATGTACTTAGTGCCATTGAATTGTACACATTAAATGGCTAATTTTATGTGACTTTCATGTCAAAAAAGAGAAGAAAAATTGAAAAACAAAAAACAATCCCAAACCCTGTGTTTTCTAAGAACACAGGAAATAGGACACTAGGTGAATAAGCAAGTGCGTCTGTGGTAAGAGCCAGGGAGGCACAGGCAGCGCTGTGGACCAAATGTTTGATGTCTATGGGGTCCCCTCTCCTCCAGGTGGGGCTGTTCTGGAGGAACATCATCGGTTGAAGAGAAGACTCAGGTTTCCACTAGGTCCTCCAGTCCAGGGGATGGGGCTTTGCATCCTCACACCTGTTGGTTAGCAGAACTCCCCGATGCCCACTCGTCTAGTGGCCCTGCTAGCCCGGCCAGAGGGTGAGAGCCCATCTCTGGAGTAGTGCGCACAAGGGACAGATAACACGACAAAGACAAAGCAAGTGATGGCTCCTGCAAATTATTTTACTTTGAATATATAGGAAAAGAAATCCAAAAACGGGAAGCTATGTTCTATGGTTACGTCTTTTAAACAATGTTTTGTATTTACAAAAACTTTTTTCCTGATTAAAAGCACCAGCTGAAGTTACAGGCTGCTAAAACCAGAAGATATTACAAACCCATTAAAAGACATTATGCCAAACATACTTCTTAAAAACCCTTAACAGAACAGAGACAATGCAATCAACAAATGCGACCCACTGCACCGGGCAGCCCTTATCTGATTTCCTTGCCAGTGTTCCCAATAAGTGGGGTGGAGTTCTTACCCCAGGGAGAGGACCCTCGCTTCACCCATGGGTGACTGCAAAGAGCCAGCAGTGGGGAGGCAGCAGCGTGTGTACCCGGAACCCAGCATCTCCTGGACCAGCTCCCAGACCCTGAGGACCACAGGAGGGAGTGGAAGGGGCACACAAGAGTCTGGCCAGCTTTCAGTAATTTACCTGCCAACAGGAATCTTTCTGCTGCTCCCTCCCTTGCACCGCTGTGCACGGAAAAGCTTGGGACTTTTCACTTATCTATTTTTTCTGAATACTTAGCTATGAGTGTGTAAGGTCTCCCTGGGTGATCACTTCCTGCCTGTCTTAAATTCTTATGATTGAGTGAAAAACTGAGAGGCACTCAATTCGGATTCACAAGAAAGTACTATGACAGCTTTATGTAACCAAAAGATGCTACAGCAAAGGGAAAGTTCAAAGCTTGCACGCCCATAAATGCATGTACACGCAGTCTGGCTTCCATAAAGCTAGAGTGGAATATTAAACATGGAGTACTGAATTCTTAGCTGTAAACATAAAAACTTATCCTTAACTTTACATGAACATAGATAACAGGGTGGTCATTAAACATACTTTAACATCAGAACAGATGTTAAGTTTTGAGGTTCTTATTTCAACTGCTCTACATAAAAAAATGCCCTAGAAGCAAAGAAAGGCTTAAATAAATATGAAGAGACAAACATGTACAGTGTGATTGAAGAAGTAATGAGGGTCTGGAGAGGTCATACAGTGCGGGGTCCAGGCCAACAGGGGCAGCTCATGGTAAGAGGGGGCTCTGTCCCTTGGGTGGAGGGGAGGGCCTAGAGGGTACCCTTGCGGGGGGAGGAAGACAGGACAGGACAACTTGTGGCCACATGTCATACCCTCTTTTGTAGGCCTCATGGGCCCAGGAGGGTCAGCCAAAATGGGGGCCCTGAGCAGCATGGGACAGTGCTAGGCTCTCCTGAGTGATCCAGGATGCCACAGAGATGGTGGGTCCTTATAGGACAAGTCCTGGCCAGCCCATGCCTCCAATCAGCAGTTCACTTTGCACGCCTGTCACTGGCTTCCCACGTGGGCAGCAAGGGCCTGATGCTGGCCTGGTAAGGGCAGTGGCCCAGCGCAGGGAGGTCTGCTGACAGCCCTGCTTGTGGCTAAGGCACACCCAGGCCTCAGGGCCTGAGCAGCTGACCTGAGTGATCCCAGTGTTCCTTCTGTCAGACACTGAGGCTTCGAGAAGCAGCCCTCACAGTGCAAGGGTAACAAGATGCAAACTAACAAGCCACCCTGACTAGCAAGACCACTCACCATTCCTCTGGGGAGACGCTTCGAGGCACCGCTTCCAGGCACCGGAAGCTGGAGGAGGTGGCTACCTCGACTGCCCTCAATGCCACCATCACCGCTGGGGTACCTCCTCGACTATCCAAGAGGAGCACAGAACTGAGCACGGTTGTCTGAGCCTGGCAGAGCCTCCTGGGGTCCAGCTCAGGAAGAGGTTTCAATGCTGTCCGAAGACCCAAGGCAGGCAGGTCACCTCAATCCTCCCTCCTGAGAGCAGGGCGAGGGACCAGGGGAACCGCTGTCTGCTCGCCAGCTGAGCTCCAGGCGTCTGCGGACACCACAGAGCTGCCAGGAAGCAAGGCCCTTCTTCCTTCGGGCACCCTGAGGTGGGCTAAGGAGGGTCCCCTCCCTTCTCCTCTGCTTCCTGCCCAGCAGCATGGATGCTGACGGGGGAAGGTAGCTGATACACACATTAAGAGTCTCAGCCCCCAGCTCCAGCTCTGTGAATCACCACACACGCACACACACACACACATGCACACCCGTGTCTACAAGAATGTGCACCTCCATGGCTGGACACTGAATCCAGTCAAGGTACAGATGTTTGGAAGCCAAGCTCCTGGGTCCCCCAGGGTTCCCGATCAGAGGCCCTGGCTGTCAGATGGGGGCGGAGAGGACACTGGACAGAAAGGCAAGCCGGGAAAAGTGTCATGGTGGGATGTGCATTTTTGTCCCTGACACATGCCATTACTTCTTCCCTCCAATTTTGGGGCAGAAACTGGCGTTTTGCCTCTGGGCTCTGGAAGTTGCTGTGAGCAGAGGAAACACTCCAGCCAGGCACGGAGGCCCAGGCGATGGAAGTCATGTGGCAATGCACCAGTGGTACCACCCACCCTGGCAACTGGCACCCCAGTCCCCTGCCCAGACACGTTCCCTTAAAGGCGTGACTCAAACGTGGAAGCAGAACTGGCAATTCAAGTCCACTTTAAAAGATGGCTCTGGAAAGTTGGCTCCAATATCCCACCTGCAAGCCTCAGCACTGGGGGTCTTGTTACACGGTGGGAATGGCTGGCCAGCCCTTCCTGGGAGGGCGGAATCAGCACCGCACACTCCATAGGGACTTGGAAGCTCTGGAGACAGTCAGGAAGGAAGCCTGGGGACACACACTCCAGCACACCTCCAAGGAAAGCTCAAGTGCCATCTGGAAGGAAGTAGGGGACACACTGGACCCCACAGAGTCCCCGAGAAGCTGGGTGGCTCCCTTCAGGAGCCTCACAGGAGGCTGGCCAGGCTCGTATTGGGTCCATTTTGAGCTTGGAACTGCACGGGAGGTGGGCCATCCGTCCACTGCAGAGAGGAGAGAACACACGGGCGAGGAGCAGGGGTGTAATGGGCCGCGTGTCTGCCCTGGGCTGCTGCCCTCTTTGGGCTGGTCACCCAGCCAGGGCCCTCTGTCCTCCACACGTGAGTCAGCGGAGCCCCTGGGAAGCACCCTACATCACCCACTTGGGTGACTGGTGCTGTCTTCCCGATCTGAGGGGGCTCCTGAGGTGAGGCTGAGTTAGGGGTTATTGGGAGACGTGCAAGGAGATGGCAGCTAAGCGTGTACGTCCCTCCTCAGGGAACAAGCCCCCTGGGTGCTTCAGGCTGGGTAACTAGGACCCGAGGAGCCAACCAGCACCCCCATCTTGCCTCCCCAAACCCAGTGCCTATACCGTGATGAGGTTGTGTTCAGGGAGACTGCAGGCCTCAATGTGGTCCTGGAGCAGCTGCTGCGAGAAGTTCTGATGCATCTGGGCTGCTTCATGGGCATCTATGGCATTCCCACAGGCCTTGTTCAGGTCTAAGAGTGGGACACACACACACAGGGTAGATTCATCTTGCCCTGTCACCACCCCCATGTCCTCCCTTTGGGTGTGGGTAGAGCCCTAAGGTCGAACCAGTAGGTTCCTATGTACCTGGCAGGTCACCTGCCCTGAGCCCTGTCTCGGGATCCGCAAGCCCACCTGCCAACAGTCTTCACACATGCCCTTCTGAGTTCCTGAGTCATGTTCTTGGAGGTGGGTGAGCAGTGTGGCCCACATGGACAGACACAAGGGCTGGTTGGGCAGTGAAAGCTCTTAAGGCTCCCTGTGGATATTGGGCCTCCCGGGGAGGGCGTGGCCAACCCTTAGGCACACAGGAACTCACTAGAGCAGGGAACCCAACACCCACTTCTGAGGCAGGAGGACTGAATAGGCCCACAGAGCCCACTGCAGACAGGAGCAGCTCGTCCTCTGTCTCTTCCAGGGGGCCCTGGGTGAGTCTCTGGACTTTAATAGCACAATCTGTAAACAGGGGAGCAGCAGTAACAACGCTGATGGCTGCGGAGAGTCCACTGGGCACCCAGAGCACCCTGGCCAGTACTGTCTGACGGACGACTGACACAGCCATTCAGGGGGAAGGAAACCAAGAACGAGGGGTAGGGCTTACAGCCCGATTCTTCACCCAGACTCCAAGAAACGGCTTTATGGAGAGACTGAACCGATCCTGTGTTGAGCCCAGTGCCTGCTGCCCCCAAACAGGATCTCCTGTGGAGCCTGAGTATATGCTGGAATTGGGGCTGTGCCCTGTAGAGACCCAGTCTAAGCAGAAGCTAAACAGGGCTTACCTGGTATCTTCTAGGCTTGGGCTCTCACCAGTGGCCCTGATCTCTGGGAAGGGCTGGCTGTTGTACTCACCTCTCAGCAGGGCTGATGACCACAGCTGCACGGACATGTCTGGGATCTTGCTAGCCAGCTGCATGGCAGGCACCACCATGTTGTTACTCTCCTGTTGATCAAGAGCAACCAGAGAAGGGAGGGGGGGCTGGGGCCGGCAGCAAGGACAGCCTAGGACCCACATCACCCCCAGCCCAGGCTGTGCCCTCTTCCTGCTGACTGGCAAGGAAGCTCCTACTCCTACTTCAGGGCCCATTTCTTTTTTTTTTTTTTTTTCAACGTTTATTTATTTTTGGGACAGAGAGAGACAGAGCATGAACGGGGGAGGGGCAGAGAGAGAGGGAGACACAGAATCAGAAACAGGCTCCAGGCTCTGAGCCATCAGCCCAGAGCCTGACGCGGGGCTCGAACTCACGGACCGCGAGATCGTGACCTGGCTGAAGTCGGACGCTTAACCGACTGCACCACCCAGGCGCCCCCAGGGCCCATTTCAAGTGACCTCTGAAGTACTCTTCTTCTTTTCTTTTTTTTTTTTCAGAGAGAGAGAGAAAGGGAAGAAGGGCAGAGGGGCAATCTCAAGCAGGTGCCATGCTCAGCGCATAGTCCAAGGCAGGGCTCAATCCCACAACCCTGGGATCACAACCTGAGTCACAATCAAGAGTTGGACACTCAACTAACCGAGAATGAAGTACTCTTCGACACCTCAGGAAAAAATAAACTGCCCTCACTCTTCAACTCTGCATCTACTTCCTCACTGGGGCACTGTTGACTATGGACAAATCTACATGCTTTTGTCTTTCTCACTAGAACAAAAGGCACTGGCAGCAGTCAGCTCTGGACCCAGATCAGGAGCCAACTAGAAATGCACATTCAGAGGTCCCAGGGCATGGGAGGAGGAAGCAGTCTGCTCTGGTGGGAGTGATGAGGACCGAAAGGATAAAGGAGGAAGGGAGGTTTCTCTGCTACATACAAGTCCACTCTTGTGGGAGGCTACCTGACGCGCGGGGCTGTGGGACACCAGGGTATGTTAACGCTCCAACTCTGACTGAGTGGCTGTACAACGCCACCCCCGCCCCCCTCAATGCCCAGCCATGTGCTGAGAGTGGACAGGGGGCCATAAACACCCATACCTGACCCCAGGATGACTGGTACCACTGCTCTGACCCCCCTCAGCCTAGGGACCACAAGCTCTGCTGGCCTGAATGCTGGATTCAAGGTGACACGGGAGAACTCCCTACCTAACAGCTGCTGACAGTTGCCATATAGCCAAGAGACCTACAAATCATCAAAAGCAACTCCTGAAGCCTAGCTTCAGCACAGACATGATCGGGTGAGACACGCCTCCTTACAGACACAAAAGCCCAATGACTTCACACTGTCCCATGGTTGGTACCTCAAAGATGGAAGTTCAGGTGGGTCTCAAAGCTTTTCAAAACTGAATGAAGTCCTTCTAAGACCTCAGAATGCACAACAGAAGACAAAAAAACTACTGTATTCCTTTAGGCCTGGGGTTGGGCCTCTGTTTGGAAGCTGCCAGAAGGAGAGTACCTGTTGGCTCTCCTGGGCAAGCTCCCCCATGTCAGCTTGTGGCCCCATAGAATCTGGTATGAAAATGTGTGATTCTGACAGGTACTCTGTGTGAAGCTGCTCACGAACTCATGATGCCTGTGGACCCTCTAGGCTGGCAGGCCCAGGTAGAGTTGGCTGTGTCTGGGTGTGTCTCCTTCAGACCTGGAGCCACTTGAAGACAGGCTTGGGTCTAAGGGTCCTTGGGGGTCCCATGTCACTCCACATAGGCCCAGACACACAGGGAGCAGCAGAGGCTCCTAAAAAAGTTCTATAAGATGCCCCAGGATTGCCCCAAACATGAACCAGAGCTGCAGCTGAAAAGCTGCTTTGCTTACCCTGCCCCATTCAAGGTGGCTTCTGGAGACTTCTAGACAAATGAGAGCCAGTGAGGTCTGGTTCTAAGCCTGGGTCTGCAGTTTGGGACTGTGTGACCTTAATCTCCCCATCTGGAAAACGGGGTAATCACACACCGGGGTAATCACCACACTGAGACATGAGGTGGGCAGCCCACACTCAGCAGTGCCTCATGTTGAACTTGTTCCCCACGTGGCTCCTAAACACACACCAAGCCACTGTTCTGTGTGCTCAGAGGCTGAGGAATAGGCGGACAGGGTATTCAAGATGGAGCAGAGTTGCACTCTGAAGGGAGAACCCAAAGCTTGTCCTCTTCCTTTGGAGGTGGTGACGTCCCCAGTGTTCAGGCCATGGCCACCAGGACCTGAGCTGCAGGGCCACAGCAAGTGCTTGTCATAGGATTGTGGGGAGTGGGATGGGCCAAGGTTGTTAAAAATGCTCATTCTTAGGGAGCTCTAGGGTTTGATCAGAGGAACCCCTATGGGCCAAGACACATACCCTGTGTTAGCTAAAGTGAGGCTAACTAAACTACGAAGCAGATGCTGCTTCAAAATTCTTGTGGCCGCGAAGAAAACTCTCACCCAATGGTACAGAAAAAGACAAGATATCAAATTATGAAACAGCCTAAAAAACAAAACATATGCGTAGGCAGAGGCAGCTGGAAACAGCTAGAACACAGAAGACATGCAATCACTTCCTTCTTTGCTTCTCAGACTTTCTATCACGAACAGGTCACGTTAGATGACATGAACAAATACTATCTTAAAAAAACTAATCACCTCATGAGGTCTACAGGTAAGAGGAAGTGATGATGTACACCCCAGATACTCCATCTGACTCAGACACTTAGAGTTGGCTGATCCCACTGGGGACCAGTCCCCAGGAGGCCATTCTAGGTAAGAATGAAAACATGGGGTGCCCTAGGCAAAATGGAGCCTAAGGTATCTGGCTGAGATGTCCACCCCCAGGTATTACCATACAGAAGGGAAACGTGCCCTCAGCCCTGCCAGCTCTGGACAGTCCATAGGGCTCTGACTAACCACTGCCTCTGCTTAACCACTGCCTGCATATGGCACTGGGCACGTCTGTCTCACAGACCCACCTTTCAGGGATCCAAAGCTCCCCCAGCCCTGCTTCCCATGGTGCCAAGGTGCCCCTTCCTTCACAGAGCCTCATGGAGCAGTGGGGAGTGGGCGGGTTACTGAGATAAAATCATGGAGGAGCACAGGATGCAAAGTGCTGCTGGGTGGTAGTCCGTAAGCACCGTGCCGGCCCCCAGCCTCTTGGCCCAGCCCCGGACACTCACTCTGTGGTTCCCCAACACATAGAAGATGTGGCCCAGAAGCACCAGGGAGCAGGCTGTGAGCCGGTTCAGGTCCTCTGCGTTGGACATCTTCAGAGTTTCTCGAAGAAATCGCCTATGCAAAAACAGATGCTAAAGCCCCATGGGGATGCCTCATTGGTAGGAAAAGGCAGCAGCAGCCCCAAGGCCCTGAGCAGAGCCCACTTTTCTTAGGGACAGAGGGCCTTGGGCACATACTGTCAGGGAGCAACACAGAAGGGCGTGGGGCAACTGGTCCTCTCCCGGTACTCACTTGGCCTCATTGTAGCGTCCCTGGAAGAAGGAGAAGAGCCCTCGCACATAGAAAGCTGCTGCTCGGAGGCAGTGTGAGCTGATGGGAGAGAGCAGGTGACACTTCAGTGGGATTTTTGTGAGTGCAGCAGGTTTACGAAGGGGAGTGGGAAGAGGGTGGGGAGAGAGGTACAGATACACAGGGCAGTTGGGTCCCCCCCAGCACTGGCACCACTTCAAGAGCAGAGAAAATATAAGACAATAGGTCAATGGGCACTCAGCACTGGGCCTTCCTACCTGACAGGGAAGCTATGGTCCGGATTGATCCTCTCCAACAAACTGTACAGCTGTGGTGGAAACGTCAGTTAGAATCATCTTGCATAAACATGAGAAAATTCAGCTTCAAACATCCACTAAATTGACTAGGGCTGCTTGCATCTTCCCAACCCAAACTTCACCCCAAATCCCATGCCTGAGTGAGGGGAGGGGTCAGGACCTACAAGGACAGATGAGGGCACTGTAGGAGACTGTACAGAGCTGTCTACTTCCTCACCCCCCTACCCGACAGGAATTATGGCCTCCAGTGTGAAGGACTGGGGTCCTCACACCCTCAACCTACCCTGTGTCAGATGAAGGGGATGGGGGGGGCGGGGGAGTCAGGGCAGCTGCTTAGTCTCAGCCTCTGTATGGTCAGAGGGGCCCTGCGTGGAGGAGCGAGGTGGTAATATCAGCCCACATGGGTCTTGTGGGTTGGGGGTAGGCTTTATCTGGAGATGCAGGGATCCTGGGAGGCTCTGATAGGCAGCCATGTGACTGACTTCTTAGGTCCTCTCTGGCTGCTGAGAGGACAAGGGTCAAAGTGGGCTGAAGCTGCTCCCAGTGTCCCCATAGCACCTCCAAGAGGCAGACACTGAGAGGGCAAAGATCCTCCAAGGGTCACCAAGTGTGACCCATGGAGGCCACTCCTGGCCCTATGATGACCCTGCCCATTGCTTCCTCACTGCTGGAGTGAGAAGTCTGGGCTTTCTCTGCTCCCTGCAGCCCAAAGCATCCAAACTAACCCAGAAGCTGGGAGGTCAGCTAAACTTTTTATAGACAAGAGATAAAATGAAAACCATGAAGGTAGAAAAGTAACTAAATCTGAGATACTCTGGAGGCAGGATGCCAGAGCTAGGAGGGGAGGCAGTGACCCTAGGGCTGAGGGGGGAATCCCAGGGCTAAGGGTTGCAGGGGGAACCTGGTGAGGGCACCGCTCCTGTGAGGACAAGCCCAGGGATCCCCTACCCCTCAGGAGGCTGGGTCATTAGGATAACCTCGGAGCACAGTGCAGAAGACTGCCTGCCTGAGCTTCTGCTCCTCGGAAGTAAGCCATGAGGCCTCACTGACATTCTAGAACAGACAGCTCAGGTAGAATAAACTGGATTTCTTCTGTGGGGCTCAATAAAGTTTGGCTCATTAAAAAAAATGTTTTTTTTTAACATTTATTCATTTTTGAGAGACAGAGTATGTGTAGGGGAGGGGCAGAGAAGGAGACATAGAGTCCAAAGCAGGCTCCAGGCTCTGAGCTATCAGCACAGAGCCTGATGCGGGGCTCAAACCCACCAACTGTGAGATCATGACCTGAGCCGACGTCAGACGCTCAACCAACTGAGCCACTCAGGGACCTCAAATTTGGCTCATTTTTAACACGGAGAAGTGGTATTTACCTAGGAAACGTTCCTGTCCTAGACCTGGCCTGCCCCAGCCACACTTGCAACTCTGTGGGGGACACAAGTGTGATGCTTGCTGAAGAGTGGAAACGCTGGGGTTGCTGAGATCTGCTGGTGCCCAGGACAACCTCAACCCCACCACCCCCGGATAAGAGCTGAAAAGATACCAAACATGAAGCATGTCACCTACTACCTCTTGGTGTCTATTTCCTTCCCGTATATACACACTCGCCAGATTGGTCACGATGAAGGCCCACAGCTCCTGGTGGTTGGTGAGCTAGGACAGGACACATAGGCATTAGAGGGCCAGGCTGGGCAAAGCCACATCACACGAGGGCCACTCAGTGGCACAGGAGCCACCCAAGTGCTCCACAGCAACTAATCTAGAATCACTTTATTCCTTTCATTTCAGGCTTACCCCCCCTTGCCTGCCTCCTAAACCCCAGGAGCATATAGCTGTTAGTTCTTTTCACTATCAAACTGTCATCCACATTATAAGAAATTCAGGAAACAAAGGAAAACCAGCCACCTCTGATCCTGCCCTGAGAACACACTGCACTTTAGTCCATTTTCTGCTTGTTTCTTAGGTCTGAGACCTGGACAACCCCTCCTTCCACACTACAGCCAGTGACCCCTGGGACTCCAGTGTGGGCTGACACAGCAGAAGCACTTGCTGGTCCTGGGGAGGACATGCCAGGAAGGTAGCTGAGACTGTCAGAGACCAGAGATGCTGCCGATGGCTGGTAGTAGATGACCGTTGATCCCAGCTCTTCTTGGGAAATAAAAATGGTCAAAAGAGGGATCAATCTGAGTGACCCGACTGTTACCCAGATCCTGGTTCCCAGCGGGGCTGAGAAAGCACAGCTGTGTAAGAGGCTGAGGATGCCTGGGAAATGCAGATCCCACCCACAGGACCCCAGCATGTGCCAAGGAGGCCCAGAAGGTCTTCTGATATGAGCAAAGACGCTCTGGTTTGTTTGTTGTAGGACCACAGGAAGAGCACGTGTCTGGGGCCAGGGGGTTTGAGCGTGTATCCTGGCTGCACCACTTCCCACGTGGCCTGTAGGAGAGCCACACGGACTCCCTGAGGCACAACTATCAAAGCAGCAGCAGCCACTTGTGGGAAGTAAGATGGGGAGGGAGAGGTGGAGAGAACTTCATGGGGCCGTGGGATAACTGCAGGCAACACAGGGCGCTGTGTGGCGGTGTCTTGGTACCGCAGCACAAGCTGACCAGGGCCCAGAGGAGTGGGCATAGATGGAAAGGCCCAGAAGGCCTTGGGAGCGGACACCACATCTACTCTCACACTCTGGCATGCAGCCAGAGGCTCCTAAACATTGCTAAGACAAGCAGTGGGGGTGGCGGCATCCACAGCCGCACAGAGCATCTCAGAGGAGCAGCAATGCCGCCGAGCCCAACCCCAGGAGCAAAGAGACTGGCACAAGGGACAGAGCAGAGCTCCCCATCTGACAGGGCGCACGCAGCACCCCCAGCAACTTTACCCGAGTCACACAGCCACCCCCACATCCCAACATCTCTGCTTGGGGCTTGCTCGGTCCCCTGGGAGGAAGGTGTTGCTAGCCTCCTTTTCCTGTGAGGACATAGAGGCCAAGGTGGAGATGTGCTTATCTGGTCCTGGAATAAGGCAGGCAGACTGGGGCCTGGCACTGTGCTATCAACTCCCGGACCTGGGGGTTGGCAGGGGGCTGTCTCTGAAGGAGGACGTGGCACCAGCTTTTTCCCAGGGCACAGCGAGACCTGTCAGAGGCGAGAACATCGCCCCAGCGGAGCTTCCTTGTGACCTGCAGCACGAGGTATCCTCTGCTCCCAGTGCAACCAGGCTGCTGTAGGGTGAGGGCAGACCCAGCTTTGTGTCCCGGGACTGCTGTTGGGGTGGCTCCAGGGATCCCCTGAACCCTGCCAAGTGACTCTGCATTTTCAGCTGTGACAGGAGCCAACACCAACCTGGCAGGATATCAGGAAGGCTGGGAATCAGGAGTGAAAGAGGCTGCACAGGCCACGGTACCAGTGGGCTCTGGGCTCTCCCTGGTGGCTGCCCTCCAGGTTAGTTGGGGAAGCCCCACCCAAGGCTAGCCAGAAGCCTCCTTGCCCACAGTTATCTCCTGTCATACTGTGCTGCCAGTGCTGGCCCTGAGCCATCTGAGTAGCACAGATCCTGCCACGGAAAGCCCCGGCCCGTCACTGTCATGACCCGCATCAAGCTGCATGCTGTAGAGTGACCCACTGGGCACGGTTTCATGCAGAGGATGTCCTCATCACCGACCACACCCGACTCCTCACTGAGAAGCACCGCCCGCCCCATGGAGTGAGGGCCGGCACCTTACCCGCAGGGCTGTGGTGAACTGGGCTTCTGCATTGTCCATGCAGTTGACAGAGACACAGTACAGGCCCTGGAAGAAGAAGGCATTGAGGCCCTGAAGCCACAGTTTCCCCAGGGCTGCACAACTAAACCCACAGGAGCCTGGTACGTGACGACTGAGCCAGCTACATCTGAGCTTTATTCCAGCAAAGAGGCAGAAAGATGGCATGCTCAATTATTCCCTCCTCCCAGGACCTAGGTCAACTCAGACTTAAGATGCTGGTCAGAAAGAAGCCCACCGGAAATATTCTGGATGCTGTGTGGGGCGGCAGTCACGGGATCACCAACTGGAATGGGGCTGGGGGCAGGCAGCCTGGTGCACTCACCAGCAGCGTGTGCAGCTGTGCGGCGTGGTTGGAGAAGAGCCGGGGGGACTGCTGACACAGCTGGCAGACCTGGGAGATCTGTCGGGAAAGAGCATGCTCAACGTCACATGGCCTGTAACACAGGACCTGGTGTCCCAGCAGCATTTGGGAGACCCTCGAAGCCGACAGGTGTGCCCACATCCTACCTTCTCTAATCTGGGCACAAAGTCCCAGCAAAGGTGTCTGTTGTGAGGGCCAAGTGCAGGCCCAACCTCCTCGAGAATGGTGACCCTTGTCCATCACCACCACCTCTTCCTCTCTTTCTGCCATGTGTCTCAGCCATACAGCACCCTTACCTACTCAGGGCACCTGCTTCCTCTCAGGAAGATGAGCATCAGAGATTATGGATCAGGGCAGGAGGAGTGTTAGGATCACTGTCAGGGGACCCCAAATTCTCAGACCCCGTGTTCCCTGGGCATGCCTACTTCTAGAGAAAGGACTAGTGATTTCTCTCTCTCTTTTTAAAAATTTTTCTTGTTTATTTCTGAGAGAGAGTGGGAGAGAGTAGGGGAGGGGCAGAGAGAGAGGGAGACACAGCATCTGGAGCAAGTTCCAGGCTCTGTGCTGTCAGCACAGAGCCCAACACAGGGCTCGAACTCACAAACTGCAAGATTGTGACCTGAGCCGAAGTCGGACCCTTAACTAACTGAGCCACAACCCAGGCGCCCCTCTCTCTAAGTAGGCTTCATGCCCAGCGCGGAGCCCAGTGTGAGGCTTGAACTCACATCCCTGAGCTGAGATCAAGAGTCTGACAGCTCAACCAGCTGAGCTACCCAGGTACCCAGAACCTTTGACTTCTGTATCATATTCTCTGATTAGTTGTGTCCATCAGGGTCATGAACTAACAAATTATAGTGAAACAAGCCTGGATATTCTGTTGACACACATTGGGCAAATTTACATTCTCCCATGTGACGACTTATGAGACGTGGCAAACTCCCAGTAGTTTTCCCACCCGTGTGCGTGGCCTCTGGTGGCATTACCTCCTGCAGTGCAGTAGCCTTGTGTCCCGTGACAAGCCTGCACATGATGATGTGCTCGAGCAGGATCACTTGGAAGGAGGACAGGATAGGGCTGCAGTCAAGCACTGGGGGTGAGAAGTGAGGGTGAGCACTCAAGGTACAGCTAGAGAAGAGACCCCAGGAGACTGACACAGAGCCTCCTGGGGACTTCACACCCTCCACCTCGCACCACACTGGCCCTGTGGCAACCCAGGTCTGAGCCCATCTGCCCTGCTGGGCACCAGCTCAGCACCAGCTCTGTCACCTCACTTGGTGTGGTGCCCACTGCACCCTAAGAGCAAGGGGGCTCATCTCCTTCTCCAGGTGGGGAGACAGGCTCAGAGCCAGGTTTTAGTGATCAGAGTGTTCTAAGAATAAGAAATCCTAAGAGACTGGTCTTCCATCCTCACTCTACTCTGACCTAGGGGAGTGCTCAAGAGCACTCTGGACACAATGGTTCTAGAAATGTAGCCCAGGAGATTGAAAGTGTGCAAAAAGGCCTCAGGCAGCAGTGAGGGAACCCAGCTATTGGCTTCCTTGAGAGGCTGCCCTCATACTGGAACCAGACAGCACCCACAGCCCTTTCCCAACTCATCTGGAGGGAAAGAACTGCCATTTTTGTGGGTTTTGATTCTACAGTCTTGAAGGCTCCTCCCCCAGTGGCACTTATGAGGGCACAGGAAGCAAATGAACAGATTAATAGGGGTGCTGAGCCAGCCATGGACACATGCAGCTCTCAGATTCTACTAGTCACAGGACCCTGGGTCCCACGAGATGGATTAGTTGAGCATCCAGGCAGAACCCAAGACCTCTAGAGGGCCTGCTATTGGTCAGTGAGATTGAAGCTCCCATCCCAGTCTCACCAAGTGTGATCCTCAGTCACAACACTGAGCACAGATAACAAAAGTGGCCGCCGACTCCTAACAGGCTCTGATGGGGACCCACTAACCCTCACACTCATCTTAAGCAGTGGGGGGATAGGACAGAGATAGTTCAAGACCCCTCCTGGCCACAGAATAAGGATCAAGCCCAGGCTTGGCCTGCTCTGCCCCTATCCCAGACTGCCCCCATCTTCCTACTGGGTTAACAAGACCCATGGGGCAGGGACTCATGGTGACTGCTCAGCACTGCTGTCATTCTGGATTCTTCCGGCTAGCATAAGAGGTGGCACTTGTGCCACCCACCAGGGGGCGCTGTGGTTATGCAACGTGCCAATGGAACACGGCCCCACTGAGACTTACTCTTGAGCTTCTCCAGTTGCATGAGAGCTTTGTCTGTGTATTTCTGTGCCTTCTCCAGGTAGCCGGCCTGCATGGAGTGCATCACGGTCACCTGGCAACAAGACCAGACAGCAGCGGTCACTGTGACCCTCTCCTCACCACCCCCAGCCACCCTGGCCCCAGGCCTCTAGAGACTCACCAGGTAGACGAGCACACACATGTGCTCCTTGGGCAGCCAGTGGAAGAGGTCAGCAGGGTTGCTAGGCAGGATCTCATCGTCGTGCAGCGTGGAGATGGTCTGGATGCACTGCTGCAGCTGCTTCAGGCACGGCTTCACACTCTTCACCTGGAGCAGGCGAGTGGCACCACATGCCTGAGTGCCTGCCCACTCCCACCAGGTGCCAGGCCCCAAAGGACACAAGGCTCCCACAGTGGCGGCTAACCAGGTCTTGCCTGTCCAGCAACTTTTTAGCCCCCTCCTTCTAGGAGCCCCTGCTATGCTCACTACTTGCAGGAAGCCCACCCCCAGATTGGTCAGCCAGCTCTCAGGGAGCATGGTAGGACCAGGTAGGTCATCTATGGGACTAAGGCTTGGCCACCACCCGGTGCTGGGCCCAATACCAAGTCCTGCGAGAAGTCCGTCCAAAGACCCTGTTCAAATCACGTTTCTTCTTTCCTGTAGTAACCCCAGGAGAGAAGGACAGGGCTGGGGCAGCTGGTTATCCCAGGGGGTGGGAAGTGGCTACCTGGGAGTCCTGCAGATGCCATGGTTTGTACAGACTGGCCTCTCTGCACAGGGAAGCCCTGTCCCAAGGCCCCCACAGGCCATTTACACAGCCATCAACACCCCATGAGTGTCTGCTCTGTGTTTCTATGTGTTGAGTGTGGTGCTTGGCTCAACAGGCACAGCTGGGTGCAAGAGGGAGAACAAAGGAAGCCCTTCAACAATGAGACACCTACTCGGCACTTTCTGGGGCCTTCACAGCCACTAGGCTCCACCTGCGGCCTCCCAGGACACCAGAGAGGTCCTGCCTGTGGTTGGTCACTAGGACAGGGTGGGGAAGATGGAGTAGCACCCCCAAAAGGCTGAGACGTTCACCCATGCACAAATGCAGCTGCTCCTCGACCACACGAGAATTACAGCTGATCCTGTCAGTCCCTACTTGAACGGCATAAAGCCGTCATCAGCTGGGGCAGGGGGTGGGGTGTGGACAGACACTGCTTGAGCACCCGCTGTGTGCCAGGCACCATGCCAGAATCCTCAGTTTATTCTCATGGATTCCCAAACTGCCCTTAGATGCCTTCAACTGTCCACGCACTGAGTGGACATGTGCGCCACAAATACTCTTGCCATTATGCTGGGAACAGGAGACTCCCATTCTCGGAGTGCCCTCTGCTCACAGGGACAAAGCACTTGTGCCAGACCATGACAAGGTGTGGAGCAGAAGCTGAGCTCTCAATGACAGCCATGTTGTGTGGCTAGTGACAGGATGCAACCACAGAGGTGGCATCTTGGCAGGAAGCCTACTCACAGCCTGCTCAATCCCCATCAACCCTCACATGGGAGGCACTACGTACCTGCCCAGCATCCAAATAGTGGGTCACCTGGAGCACTAGGAAGAAGACACGCAGAGACTCCTTCTGGATGGGGTTCCCCTGCCAGTTCTCAACTATCTGTCCACAGAGGGTCAGCAGCGGGTGGACTTCCTGCAACTTGCGCTCCATCAGCAGCAGCTGGGGAGGGAGACGCAGGTGGTGGGAGCACCCCTTGGTGCACAGGGCTGCCCCCCTCCAGGGGACCACCAGCACCACAAAGAGGGCACAAAACAAACCCAGGTTGCCCCTTCCTTAGCACAAATCCCACAACCTGGAATCTGAGTTTCACTTCTGAACCCAGCAGGGGCACCAGGGCCTCGGCCTTGCTGCAGCCTGCTGTACATGAGGGTCTGGGCCCCCAAGGGGGGCTGCACCATGGCAAGTGAGCAGGGCCTGGCTTCATGTCCTCCAACCAGCCCCACTCCACCCAGCCTTGACTTACCATCCCTTTGCTGAGCAGGAACAAAGCCCTGGAAAAGAGAGGGTGAGTCAGTCTGTGGGGCCCTGGCATCTCCTGGGACGACTGTGCCACCCCAATGTTCATGGGGACCTAATGTGCCACTTCTGGGGATAATTAAGTGGATGACAGCAGTCCCTGGTGGTCTCCAGCCCCAGTGAGATGTGTTTTATTTACAACTGTTCTATTTTACTCTATTTGATCTTTCTTTACTATTTTTGCCTGGTTTAGATGTTCATGAGGCTCCAAAGCCCAGAAGGCATAAACAGGTGCTCAGAAAGTGTGGAAGAGCAGAGTATGGAATGGCAAGTCTGCCATAATTTCACCCTGGCTGACAGTGTAGACAGGGCCTCTGTGTCAGTGGATGGCACTGGGCAGGGGGCAAGCACACAGGCTCAGGTGCCTGAACTCAAATCCACGCCTCTACTTCCTCTTCTGAATCCTTCAGATTCTCCTGAGGGTTAAAGAGATAAACTCAGGAAGCCCCAGGGACATCAGCAGCCTCACCACCCTGTCTCAACCCTCAGGGGGCAATGAGGCCAGGAGATTTCTAGAGCCAACACTGAAACCTTTTTGTAACTTTCTAAATGTGTGTGTACCGCTATCATAAGCATAAAAATTATAAAATGAGCATGTTAAGAAATTTATTATTTTTGGGGCGCCTGTGTGGCTCAGTTGGTTAGGTGTCTGACCCTTGGTTTCGACTCAGGTCATGATCTCATGGCTTCGTGTGTTCGAGTCCCACGTTGGGCTCTGTGCTGGCAGTGTGGAACCTGCTTAGGATTCTCTCTCTCCCTCTCTCGCTGCCCCTCCCCACTCATGCTGTGTCTGTCTCTCTCTCTCAAGATAAATAAAAAATTTTTTAAAAATATTTATTATTTTTAAAGGTTTTATTTTTAAGTAATCTCTCTATCCAACGTGGGGCTCGAACTCACAACCCCAAGATCAAGAGTTGCATGCTCTTCTCACTGAGCTAATCAGGTACTCCAAGCTGTTAAAAAGTTGAGAACAGCCAAAACAACAGGGGAAGGAGCCGGGCCAGCCTGGCCTCAAACTCAGCTCCAAGGTGCCTCAGCATGCTAGTGTGGGGCAGGGGCTGCTGCTTTCAGGAATCCTTGTGGTCGTCCAGGCCCCCAGGCCCCCAGTTTGTTCAATATCAAAGTCTCCTTCCTGACAGTCTTGGCAGAATCCCCGTGTGTTCCAACTGACACCCCATCAAGTAGGTGCCATTCCTCCCATTTTCTGGGTGAGGAGATTGAGGTGGGGAGGTCACAATCACATAGCACAACAGATGCCGATGCTCCAGGCCACCACACCATTCCTTGTTGTTACTTCATGGCAGGCAGACTATAGGGTCTACACCCAGGTCACCCACCCAGGCCGCCTGTCCACAGTGGCACAGAAGCCTGTAAGAAGACACTCTAGAGAGAACATGTAGAGTGTTCAGCTGTCCCCATGCCCTGTAGGGCCTGTCACCATGAACCTAGTGATAGCTACAGCACAAGGGGGGCAGGGAAGGCCAGGAGTGTGGGGCCAGGGTATGTGACAGCCACCATCTCAAGGCAGGGTAGCCAAGAGTCCAAGACAGCCTAGGAGGAACTGAGTGGCTCCTCTCGGGCACTTTCAAGTCTAGAGCTCAAACAATAGAGTTGGGAACAGTTGTTTCCCAACAATTCCATGGGGTAAGATCAGCCTTGTGAAACTTAACTTTCCAGAACCCCAATGCATACAACAGAATAAGAGCACTGTTGTCTGTGCCTGTGTACTGCAGAGGGCTCTTCTCTTCAACAGGAAAAGAGGCAGACAATCTGGACACCTTCATGGAGGGTACACAATGAAGCACCAGTGCCCTCTGACCCCTGATCCCAAGGCACCAGTCTCCAGACCTTGGTCTAAGCAGTTCTGTGGGTAACATGAACCTACGTCCCCTCTTTTACACGAACGTCCACTCATTCTGTCTCCTGTTGTACATCTAAAAGCTGGGACACTGGGGCTGCCCACAGGCACTGCCAAGCACATCACCTTCTGGGAGCACTGCTCTTGCATCTGTGCCAGAAAGGGGCCAGCCCAGCACATCATATGAACGGTTTTTATTTTAAGAGACACTACGTTCTTGCAAGCACTGAGAATGCAGGCTGCTCTCCCCTTGTCAGTAGCTTCTCCCCTCCAGCTTCATAAATCGATGGGGCAAGAGATGTCTGGTGCTGCTTTAATCGCCACATTTTTTTACCATGCACCAAAGTGATCCCTCTTTTGAGCCAGAATGCCAATTCTCTTTGTTGTCCAGGACAAGACAGCCAGCTGTTTCCAAGGGGGAGAGGAGTGTGGATAGAGGGTGCCTACCGTGTATACTCAGATCCCACAACTCGGGCGTACTCAGCCCCCACGCCCAGGAGGTCGCAGGCTGACACCAGGTCCTTCTCAAGCGTGTGCAGTTGCTAAAAAGGAGAGAGAGCAATGACGCTTACTTTATAGCACCTACTACCTGACCTCAGTGCTCTGTTGGTGACTTAAAACTGAACCTCCCCACACCCCAACAAAATTGTCTTAATGTCAGTTATGAGCTAAATCAACCAAATTATCTCATCACATTAATTGCTTTGGGTACAGAACTCCACTTCACCTACAGTGTACCTCATTTAAGCTTAACGGCTCACAGCCAGCAGTTAATACTTATGGGCATAGACCCCTAAGACTTTGTGAGTGTGTCTGTGTGCTTTGCAGATTGCCTTTGGGGGCAGTCACTAGGGAGGTGGCCAGAGGATCCCCAAGCAAGGAGGGACTCCCTCAGGCATTAAGTGCCTATAGATGTTTCAAACAGAGAGGCTTTAACAGGTTCAAAGGAAGGTACACTTGCAGGGCCTTGGTCAAGAGCTTGGGTTCCTACATGCATGTGGTGCCCAATGACTCAGGTGACTCAGTCCGGCTGTACAGGCAGGTGACAGGGCTGTGTCATGAAGGGTAGGTGAGAGCAGCCTGGTGGGCAGGGAGGTTCTGAGACAGGAGAGACTGGAATCCAGCCAATGAGGGGGAGGTATGGGCAGAGCCCACCACAAAAGAGGTGTCCCTCACAGTAGAGCCTACTGTCCTTCATCTTGATCCCCAGCCGGCAGGCCCCTCCACTGCAGCCAGGAAGGCCCAGCCTAGAAAGCCCCCCAACCAATTGAGTGTCTCAGAATACAGGGACGACCTATATCTGGGGAGATGAAGGGAGGACCTACACGGAGCCCAGGCTTGACTCAGGCATTCATTGCCCAATAGGTAAGTGGCAATCTCAGCTCAGTCCTTACAAAACACAGTGGGCTACTGGCAAGAAATGCTCCCCAAACAAATTTATTTTTATTTAAAAAACTTTAAAGTTTACTTATTTATTTTAATGTTTTTATTTATTTTTGAGACAGAGAAAGACAGAGCATGAGCAGGGGAGGGGCAGAGAGAGAGGGAGACACAGAATCCGAGGCAGGTTCCAGGCTCTGAGCTGTCAGCACAGAGCCCAATGCGGGGCTCAAACTCATGGAGTGTGAGATCATGACCTGAGCTGAAGTCGGATGCTTAACCGACTGAGCCACCCAGGCGCCCCAAGTTTATTTATTTTTGAGAAAGACAGAGACAGTGTGAGTGGAGTAAGGACAGAGAGAGAGGGAGAGACAGAAGCCCAAGCAGGCTCCACACCACCAGCACAGAGCCTAATGGGGGGCTCCAACTCATGAATCCGTGAGATTATGACCTGAGCCAAAACCAAGAGTCGGATGCCTAACCGACTGAGCCATCCAGGCGCCCCTCCCCATATTTAAATGAACACAGGCCAAATGAAGCACCAGGAGAGAGGGGAACATGAAGACAAGGCCCTGTGTCAGCCCCCAGGGGGATGGACACTCCCACCATCACCTTAGGTGCTGGCTGTTTGGGGGTGGGGGTACTGCCAAGGACGGAGGCTGGTTAGCAGGTAAAAGAAATGTCCCTGTGTCCCCACCCATGCAGTGCAGCAGCTTGAGGAGGGTCTGTGTGTCCTGGAGTTTGTTATTTGTACTTGGGGCACACCTGCCCCAAGGTCACAGCCCCTGCTGGGCCCCCATGCTTCTTGGCTGGGTCCATGGTACTCACAGCAAGTTGGAAGAGCAGGCGGCAGTGCCAGTATGGAGTCTGCTGTGAGATCTGGATCGCTTTCCGCAACAGTGGCTTTGCTGTGTCTACAGAATTCTGAAAGGAAACAGTCAAGTTTGGGAAGGAAAAAACAAGCCGGCAAGCAAGCTGGATTCCTTATGCAGCAGCTGTGGCGCCAGAAGGCCACTCCTGTTCACGCTCACCAAAGGATCTGTGGGTTGCCAATTTACTTTATTAAAAGAAGAAAAGATTTTATTGGACTCACTGGCTGGGAAGTTTTTGCATTCCTCTTAAAATAACTCCTCATTCAACTAACTTTAGTCCAAAATCCCGAACAGTCAAATTAGACGACAAATTACCATCTTTCCTGTTCTACAACCAGAGAGAGGGGCCAGGGATGTGAAGTGTGTAGTCCCTGCTGCCCAGGGAGCCTCCCACGTGACTGCTCAAAGTGAGGAAAGGTGATTTTCAGCTATGCCTGAGATCACAACCAGGTTAAGAAGGCATATGGACTTGTTAGGAACTAATCACCTTAAACCTAAGAACAAGGCTGTTTTCCAACAGTCTTTGGTAAAAAGATTTTGCTGGCTTTCGTTAGCAGGTGACGACTCATGGATGCTCTGTGCCAGGGCACCGGAGGTAGAAAAGTAATGGGAACTATTAAAAGCCAGCAGAGAGGCCACTCCTGAGAGCCACAGTTTGTCATTGTGCCTTTACTACAGGGAAAGTGACTTTGCTTTCAGAAACCTTGTTCTTACCTCTTGACAGTACAGCTCGGACAAAAGACTTGCTGCTTCAAACTTAACATCTTCAAACTGCTGGATCTAATAACATCCAGTTAAGGAAGGAGAGACACTGCAAAGTGGTCAGTTTATAAGGGCCACAACTTGGGGTTCTTATGTTACAGCGGCTGGTGGGAGAGAAACATCCTTGCCTGTTCTGAAACCTCAAGTTCACGTTCTCCTCCAGCAGTCCCTAGTTTTGGTGCCACCTGGGTGCAGAGCTAGCTGATAGGACATACAGAGGAGCATGGCACCCAGGCATGCCATGCTGGTCCATAAGGGTGGCCACATCGAAGAGGGTCTTCAGGTGGGGCAACGCCTCAAACTCCGGGGGGCTTCATGGGGGGGGGGGGCGCGTTCAAGTTTGCAATACAATCTTTATTATTTTTTTCAAATGGAGCTTTCCTTAAAGGGAACAGTACCAACAAGAAAAGGATACTTGCTGCGATATCAACCACTGAAAAGAAAAAGAAAAAAGAATTAATTCTCAAACACTTGATGCCTGCTTACTGGCTCCACTTCAGGGTTTAGACAGGTCGTCCTGTCACCAAAATCTCCAGGTGCTCAGTTAAGGGGGAAGGTGACCTGCTCGGCCTGAAAGGATGGGAAAATGAGCACCTGCTCCTCCTTCGGACAGGAGTTTTCTGTCCTGCCAGCCTCCAGAGTCAGATTTGGAGCCCCCTCCCACCAAAGCAGAGATGCTTCAGGAGTATAGACAGCCCCGCTGTACCACTCACTGCAGTACACTGACAGCTGGTAGACAGTGACACAAGAAATCAGTTACAACTGGAGAGTGGGTCTGCAGGTGTCAGTCCTTCCTGAAGCAGCAACACTTACAAGATGCTTATGGAGGCGCCTGGGTGGCTCAGTTAAACGTCCAACTTCGGCTCAGGTCATGATCTCGCGGTCCGTGAGTTCAAGTCCCGTGTCAGGCTCTGTGCTGACAGCTCAGAGCCTGGAGCCTGTTTCGGATTCTGTGTCTCCCTCTCTCTCTGGCCCTCCCCCGTTGATGCTCTGTCTCTCTCTCAAAAATAAATAAATGTTAAAAAAAAAAAAGATGCCATGGACATCTGGGTGCCTTGGTCAGTTGAGTGTCTGACTCTTGATGTTGGCTCCGGTCATTACGTAGTGGTCATGAGATTGATCCCTCTCCTTCACTCTCTGCCCCTCCCCTGCTTGTGCACACACACGTGCTCTCTCAAAACAAATGAATGGACATTAAAAAAAATCTTCCACTTTATTTTTTTTAATTTTTTTAATGTTTATTTGAGAGAGGGAGAGACAGAGCACGAGTGGAAGAGGGGTAGAGAGAAAGAGGGAGGCACAGAATCTGAAGCAGGCTCCAGGCTCTGAGCTGTCAGCACAGAGCCCGATGTGAGGCTCGAACCCATGAACCATGAGATCATGACCTGAGCCAAAGTCGGACGCTTAACCGACTGAGCCACCATGGTGCACCAAAAATCTTCCACTTTAAAAGATGCTTGGAAATGAGCAAAGCTAGCCTCAGAGTGGACACAGGAGAGCTCCAAGAAGGAGTGGTGTGGGCAAAATCCAGCCAGAGGATTGTGGGGACAGTTCTAAGACCTGACCTCACTGTTCTTCTCTGCTGGCACACACACCAGCACAGGGTTCAGATGACATGCTCCCACTTGGAGACTGCTGTGCCCTGCAGTTCCACGTTCCAACAGGAGGCACTGGTGAGGGTGTGCATGGGCCAGTCCACCACATGAACTACACCAACCACACTCTGTCAGACCACCTAGGACCCAAGCATGCAACTGACACTGTCCTTGCCGACCCACTCATCCTACATTCAGAGTCGTGGCAACTGCTGGCGGGAGGATCCAGCGCCGAACAGAAGACCTTGACTCACTATGCTCTGTGGGAGAACAGTGTGTGCGTGGATGACAGCCTGGATTGGCCCTTGAGGGTGATGGTGTAGAAAGTGAGGGGGAGGTGTCCCCAGGCAAAGCGGGAGTGGGAGATGCCCCAGGCAGAGGAGAACCCATGAAAAAGACGGAAGGCAGGAAGGTGAGGCTGGAAGGCCCAATGGATCTCTGTACCATTAATGTGGCAGCCCTGCCTATGGATCAAAATGCCCCAATATCATTCCTGGAGCCTATCTCAGTCAGAGTCATAAAACAGAAGCACCTAATCAGATCTGGGTTTAAGAGCACCTAGAGACAGCAAAGAGAATGCGAAGGGAGGAAGAGGGGCCCAAGGGGCCGCTGGTCTTAGGAACAGAGATGCCTCTGGGCCTAGGGTGAATGCTGGTTAGGAAATCGCAGAGCAGGGAAAGACTTGGAACTGCCTCTGACACCAGCTGCCTGCAAAATATAGGTGGGCCAGAAGGAGGCACTGTGGGAGCAGGTGAAAGGAATGGAGACCAAAAAAAGCCCCAGCACTACTGACAAGGGTCCTTCCTGACACACATGCACGTACACACATGTAGAGCCCAGGCAAAAGGCTTCCTGCAGCCAACTTGCGTGTCCCCTCCCAAGGCCCCCCTGCAGCAGGGACAGAAGGGGCTCAGGGTTCCCATGGAGGCCAAGCCCGTTTCAGTCAAACGGGTGACGTCAATGGAGCCAATAAATACAGAAGTCGGGGTGTGCTTTCTATAGAACCACTTCCTCCCCACAGGGAAGGTCAGCGTAGCAAGAGAGGCTCCTGAAGGCCACCAGTTGGAAGGAGAGGGCAAACCAGTGGAGGAACCTGTGTGACTGGACACATGGTTGGGCTGGGAGAGCTACAAGACTGGCCCTTGTCAGGGCAACTCAGTCACTTTCCCCGGACTGTCAGTCAAACAACTGTCAAGGAACAAATGGCTTCACTTTTGTGTCTTTGTAACACTTGCAACATAGATTCACAAACCAGAAATATGTAGACTTCAGAAAACATACCTCACAATTGAAGTACAGAGGATACCTTATCTAAGCCTCCTATTTTATACAAAGTTGCTACCCCATCTATATTTTATGGCGTAATGCTAAAAAATAGCTTTATATCTCCTGCCTCATGACGGGAAAGAAGCCAAAGTCAGAGCCTCTCACTGCTGGGCAGCCTGCAGGTGCCGGACAGGGATACAAACTAACATATTAGAAATTCCTGAGGTCACCTTGGGGCTCTCAGGGTAAGTGAGGGGCACCACAGAATCAGTACAAGCTACGAGGGGTGGAAGAGCTTGAATGAGCATCTCTCTCTCATGCCTGAAGATTCCATCCAGGGCTGAGAGAGTGTCAAGGCTTCTTGTACCTCAAAATACAGATAAATTTTTTTAATCAGGTTTTTAAACCACAAAAATGTATAGAAATAGTTATCGACTGCAACTCCTTTGGGATGGAAGCTCAGCACTTAGAAGCCAGCCTGCCTCTTTCTGCTGTGTGACCCTGACTAGGAGAAACCCCTTCAGCAATGTCACTGACAAGTTGGAAGTGGTCCCTACCTCATGGGTTTGTTGAGGATCCAATGAGACAGTGTCCCCAAGAAGACCACATGCAGAGCCTAGCATGTAGAAGGTGGCAACAATACCTCAGTGATTCCCAAGCAGGAAGAGGAAGAATCAGCGGTTGGAGGGGAGGCAGGGGGACGAGTTGGTGGAACCGTGAAGGGATGGTTCCTAGACAGATTTCACATCCTGAATTCAGACGAGACAGAGAGTGAGAGTGAAGAAAATAGAAATGAAAACAGGAGGAAGCACAGACCACACTCTTCCATGAAAATGCTTAACGCCAAGCTCTGCAAATACACTTTCTGCACAAGGTTTTGCTCCCAGCGATGGGGCATGGAATTTGGCAGGACATGATGCTGAAGGATGAAAGATCTGCTCCAGCCATGCCTGCTGATGAAAGGCCCAGAACTAAGTCTTTTCGGGCCTTAGGGAAGCATTTAATCACTTGCTGAGAAGGTAAGCCAGAGATTCGCAGGTTAAACCTGGAAGTGGGGGAGCCTGGGTGGTTGAGTCGGTTAAGTGTCTGACTCTTGGTTTTGGCTCAGGTCGTGATCTCACGGTTTGTAGGGTGGAGCCCTGTGTTGGGCTCTGTGCTGACAGCATGGAACCTGCTTGGTATTCTCTGTCTCTCTGTCTGCCCTTTCCCCACTCGTGCTTGCTCTCTCTCTCTCTCACAAAATAAATTAAAAACAACAACAAAACAAACCTGGAAGTGGAATTAACAGGCACCCAGATGACACAGTTTGGAGCTACTTTCTAAGTCAGGTAAGTGAAACCACCACTGAAAAGCAGCTCCACTCCAAACTCAAAGAGTAAGCAAATATGGCATGGATGTGGGATACCACAGTCAAAACAAATCACTGTATAATGAATGACTACCTAGATTATAGAAAATAATGCACAATTCATTCCAGAGAAGCAGCATTTATTCCTCCGTGGCAATCGAATCAGCAAAGTCTAAGGATGATGCTGCATTTCTTGACCAAAGAATAAAGAGGAAATGTGATCAAAAGCTTAGTTAAGGGGGTATAGATCTACATCTAAGTACAGACACAAAGATTCTCCTGACTCCGCAGAGGATGTGCAAATGACTGAAATGGGACTGTTTGCTGGAACAACGGTGTAAAAATTAGGCCAGCGAAGACTGAAAATATACCCAAGAATAGGTGTTCAGCAAGAGGAAATCCCAGGTGAAAATGAAATGACAAGGAATACAGTATGAAAGAACCTGCAGAAGACAACTTCACACATTCTCTAGCCAAGAGATTTCTCAGGAAAGAGACATCTCTTACAATCATGAACTGGGACCAGGAGTCCCAGAGCAGCCCAAAATTCTGGTAACACACACACACATCACTGCCAAAACCATAATCTAAAAGGGGAGACTCTCAGGTGAAGTGTCCAGTCATGCACCATAAGAGCTACAGGAGTTGTTGAGCAGACCCAGGGAGTGAAGAAGCCAGCAGGGGCTCCAAGGGCCCATAGAGGCAGGAACCAATGAGAGACCAACAGCTGTGACCTCAAAGAAAGCTGCAGAGGGGCGCCTGGCAGGCTCATTTGGAAGAGCACGCAACTCTTGATCTTGGGGTTGTGAGTTCAAGTGCCATGCTGGGTGTAGAGATTACTTAAAAATAAAATCTTAAGGAAAAAAAAAAGCAAGCAAGCTGCTGAGCAAAGGGAGAAACAGCCTCCATACCTTTGATAGAAACACTTAATGGAGGATTCTTCCAAAGTTGGTCAATTCATGAAGCCAATGGGGATGTTATAGGTTTTCTACACAGGTTACAAATGCAGTTGAGGCAGTTTAGATGCTGACAGTAAGCAAACAGAGGATAAATAACCTAATTTTGTATTAAAAAAAAAAGTGATTACCAGGGAGATTGGGATTTCTCAGAGAGAAAGCAAAAGATGTGAAAATAACAGGGAAGCTGAATGCGGTACTAAGTTTAGGTGGGATTGTCTCTCTCTCCCTCTGCTCCTCCCCTGCTCTCTCTCTCTCTCAAAACAAATAAATAAACACTTAAAAAAAAAAGTTTTACCTAAAGCACTCATAAGTTAGAGAAAACGTGTTCAGAAAATAACAGTAAGAGGAACGATCAAGGAGAAAATAGTCACAAAATACTGCAGTCATTTATGTTAAAATAAAATTAGGAAAAAAAAAAAAAGGTTTTGGGGCACCTGGCTGGCTCAGTCGGTGGAGCATGCAACTCTATATCTCAGGTTTGTGAGTTCAAGCCCCATGTTAGGGGTAGAGTTTACTTTAAAAAAAAAAAAAAGAAAAAAAAAAAAAAAAGCTTTTTGATACTCTGTGTTGGCTCCCTGAAAAGAAACTGGAACTTCTTTGGCCATTTGCTCTTCAGAACTAGAAACAAACCACTTCTAAAAGAAGAATATATTCCGATTTTTTTATTGAGCGAGTCTGGGTAAGAACGAGTAAAAGCTGATAGCACCCTGATTTGGGGGAAATCACAGGACCAATAAAGAGCGAAGACAAAGAAAGCATGCTTATGTTGCAACACAATAGGAGATAACATACAATTGCAGAAAGAAAACAGCATGGAGAACAGCACTTTAACTGAAATCTGGACAAATTCCCAGCTGGGGATAAGGGATTTCCAAGTATAATGTCAGTATGAGCTACAGAGGTGACCTTGTGGCTCTGTGGAAAACCCCACAAGATTCAGGGTTCTGTAAAATCAAGGGAAGGTGCTTCACAAGCATAAGGGTTTAAATCATGGGTCCAAAAGCCCAGTGGCTACAAGGAAGTAATCCGAGGCATGGCTGCTTCCCCTGCACAGCACTGGGTGGGCAAAATGCGACCACATACACAGCAACTATGAGCCACTGCTAAAAAAAGAGTGAATGCCCCTTGAGCAAGGAAGGTGGCAGAATTTGTTGTTAATCCAGAGAAGAGAGCTTTAGAACCTCAATTCACTGAAGGCACTGGGCCACCAGGCCTAAGCAGTCAGTCTCCAGCACCCCCACACCTAAGGAAGTCTGGGGCTTCATCTAATCTCAGCCTCATCACTGCCTAGGAGAGACCTTACACTATCCCGTCACAGGATCGACCTGACATCCTGAGTTGTTCTCCAGGTTTGCTTTCCCCATCCCATTCAGGCCTTTGCTCAAATGTCACGCCTACAAATAGACTTTCCCACTACCTCTGCCAAAAAAAGCTCCCCATCAACTCCATCTCTTCACCCTGGACCATATTTTCCACGGTTCTTCTACCAGTGCCTAACCTTTTACTACATATTCAATGTTTGTCTTCTTTACTAAAACATAAGCTCACGTTGACAGGGACTATTTTAGTCATCCCTGATCCATAGCCCTTAGAATAGAGCTTGGCACCTGTTGTGAGCTGAATATCTGCTGAATGAATAAAAGGGGAAAAAAAAAACAAAACAAACAAACCTAGGGGCGTCTGGGTGGCTCAGTCAGTTAGGAGTCCGACTCTTAGTTTCTGCTCAGGTCATGATCTCACAGTTTGTGGGTTCGAGCCCCACATCAGGCTCTGCACTGATAGTGTGGAGCTTGCTTGGGATTCCCTCTCTCCCCCTCTCTCTATGCCCCACCCCTACTCGTGCTCTCTCTCAAAATAAACGCCAAAAAATAATAATAAAAGAAAAGGAAAAGAAAAAGAAAAAGAAACAATAGTGACTTATTGTCTTGGCACTGAAGTTGGTGACCTTGAGCCCAGGTTTGAGCCAGTTTTGTTAATAACTTGCTGTGTAGCTTTGGGCAAATCACTTCATCTCTCTGAACCCATACTGCCTCACTCCTAAAACAAGGGAGATGATCAAGGAAGGACTAAAGTCCCCTTCCAACTCTCTACAGTTTGCAAAGATCTGAGATCTTCCCAAAGGCAATTCATTACTAGCCACAGGTGGGCCCGGATTTACCGCAGATAGATAAGTTCTAAACATTTAATTTGATTCTTGGGGCGCCTGCATGGCTCCGTCGGTTAAGCATCCAACTGCTGATGTCAGTTCAGGTCTTGATCTCACGGTTTGAGATGGAGCTCTGCATTGCGCTCTGCACCGTCAACACAGATTGGGATTCTTTCTCTTTCCGCTCTCTGCCCCTCCCCAACTCATGCTCGCTCTCTTTTCACTCAAAATAAATAAATAAACTTAAAAAAAAAAAATAAAGAGGCGCCTAGGTGGGTCAGTCAGTTAAGCTTCCAACTTTGGCTCAAGTCATGATCTCACAGTTCGTGGGTTTGAGCCCTGCGCTGGACTCTGTGCCGGGAGCCTGGAGCCTGCTTTGGAGTCTTGTGTCTCCCCCTCTCTCTCTGCCCCTTCCCTGCTTGCCCTCCATCTCTCTGTCTCAAAAAGGAAAAATAAACATTAAAAGAAATTAAAAATAAATAAATAAATAAAAAACTTAAGTTGATTCTTCTCAAGAAATCTCTAAGCAGAATAAAGCTGGGTAAGTGGCAAATGGAGGCCCGGTCTGACAGGAGCACAGTGTTCCCGTGATAAGAAACAACGCCAAGGCCAGAAGAGGCACAATGACGGCCACTGTCCCACACTCTTTGAAGCCCCGAGATCCCACAAGTCAAGACGGGGGGATGGGGTCTTTCTTCTGAAGGGGACAGACTAAACAGATGGTGGGAGGAAGAGAAGTCACCATGGATACAGAAAAAGCAGAAGCTTAGACATCCCCCACCCCACTCCACCAAATGGTCCTGGAATGTAGGCCCCCCGGGTTCTACCTCCTTACAGGATCTTAACCCCTTCTCTCTGAGCCTCTGCCTCCCATCTACGCCTCCTGCATCAGTGATAGGGGCTTAATACCCTCCAGATACTTCTATCAGACTTCCGGGTCTAGGGAGAGGATGCCTTCTTAGGTTTCCTGAAGAGACCAAACTTCAGGCTCCCAAGGGATGCCTGAACTGTCTCAACTGTCACCTTGACCCTCCCCTATCCTGAGTCACTTCTGGAAGGAACGGTCATGATGATGCCCCCGGGGCTGAGCCCTGGAGAGCTGGAAGCTCTCACTGGCAGGACCCACTGGCAGATCTGGTGGCGTTCCCATGGGCGCCAACAAGATGATATCCTCCCGAAATCCTGAAGAATCTGGGGACCCTATTGCTCCTGATGAGACAACTCTCGAGTACCCTGAGAGGGGTCCTGGGGCCCTGCGTGTCACCAAAGACGTTAAGTAAGGTACAGAGAAAGGCCCTCGGGTGCCCTGAGAGGCTGGCGGCTTCGGGGTCCTGCTGCTCGTCCTGAAGTCGCGCCCCAGGTCCCCGAAGACGGGCCAGGAGGCCCCTGCCCGCCGGGGTCGCAGTCCGTCAGCCCAGGCCCCGAAAAGAGCCCGCGCCTCCTCCCTCGCGGCCGGGTCCGCGCTCACCGCCTTCTCCAGGTGGCTGCGCGCCTGCTCGCTGTTCTTGGTGTGGTGGTAGAGCACGGAACCGAGCTGCAAGTGCGTGCGGGCCTCGATGCGCTGAGGCGGCTTGAAGGGGAACACGGCCTGCAGGCAGTGCACACACAGGCGGATCTTGGGCGGGCTGGAAGTGCGGAAGTGCTCGGCGAAGCCCAGAAGCGCCAGGTACCACGACTCGGCCGCCTCCGCCTGCGCTGCCTGGGCCGCCGCCGCCTGAGCCGCCGCCGCTGCTTGAGCCGCCATTTCGGCCTTCACAACAACAAGCCGCCGCCACAGGGAGGCGGAAGCAGGAGCTCGGGGCGGGGCGGGGCTCTTCTCACGTCTCTCGCGAGAGCTGCCGCATAAAGCATTCTGGAACATGTAGTTTGTCTTTGGAGTGTCTGAGGCTCCGGGAAGGTGTGAGAAAAGGCGATGCCCTTTGGTCCGCGGGACTGAGACCAGAAATTGCCAATAGGCTGAGGTTTGCTTTCCTTGGGGAAAGGCTCCAGGTATCCACGGAGTGGCCAGGCTTGGTTGGCCGACACAGACTACATCTCCCGTCTGGCCATGCGCACTATAACTAGTCTTCTCAAGTGGAACCGGAGCATTGTGGGATTGGATGAGTCTCAAGATGGACAACCGGGATGTTGCAGGTAACAGCTCCCGCCTCCCCTCAAGCGTCCGCCTGGGTCCTCGGGGCTACGCGTCGCCGTTTCGTCGTCCCGTTGGGTTTACCCCGACCTATTAGCCCCTCGCCTCAGCCCCCAGGGCGTCCCGAAGCGGCGGCTTCTGCATCTTCCCGGTCTCTCGAGACCCCAGACCAGTTGCTGCCCCCACCGCCTGGTTTGCTGAGGGCGCGGGTATTCCGTAAAGGCCGCCACTGGGGCAGTCCTGCCCTCTCTTTCCGAAATAATCGCCTTCAGAGCTGCTCAGAGCTCTGCTCCCCGAAACAGCGGCAACCTTGGGCTGTCCTGCGCCCCTTTCTTCGAGCAGCCGCCGTCTGGCCTGTGTCCGCTTTCTGGAAAAGCTGCTTTTCCGAACTACTCTAGGACTCCTTGTACACACTTACCTGGGTCTTTCGAGCCCCTACTTGAACACAAGGCTTGCCTTTCCCTCTCTCCCAGACTAGCCGCGCCCCCCCCCCCAACCTCCGACTGGTTCAGCAAATACTGTGTGCCAGGCACAGTGCTAGGCGCTAGGGTTGCAGTGGTAACCAAAAAGGGCCCTGCCTTCCTGAAGATTACTTTCTACTGGGGCGTCAGACAGTGCACCAAGAGGAAATATTTACAGAGGTTATAATGACGTGAGAGAATGGAGGTGGAGGCTGCTGATACTAGGTAGTCAACGAGGGTCTTTTTAAGCAGAAAGCATTTGAGATGAGAGGGTGCCAGTTATGGGAGTGCCTGGAGGGAAGCTTGTCGTTTTGAAGAATATCAAGAATGAAGTGGGGGGCACCTGGGTGGCTCAGTTGGTTGAGCGTCCGACTTCAGCTCAGGTCATGATGATCTCATGGTTCATGAGTTCAAGCCCCACATCGGGCTCTGCGCTGACAGTGCAGAGCCTGCTTGGGATTCTCTCCCTCCCTCCCTCTCTCTCTCCCTCTCTCCCCCCACTTGCTCTCTCTTTCTCTCAAAATAAAGTTAAAAAAAGAATGAAGTGGAAGTGAGGAGGGGAGTCATTTCTGAAAGTCAACTTTCAGAATTTGGATTTTATTCTGAGTCCCATGGGATGCTTTTGAAGTGTCTTGTTCATTTCTACACTTAACACGGTCATCTGAAGACACCATTATCTTTTACTTGGAGCCAGTACACCTCCTTATTGGTCTCTTGCTGCCACCATGTACTGTCTCCAAGTAGTAGCCGTAATGACCTTAAAAATACTGTTTGCCAGCATAATACTCCCTTGTCACTTCCCAAAGCCCTTTAAGTAAAACCTGGACTCCTACATTGGCCTCCCACCCCCATTCCTGTAACAGTCGACTCTGGCCACACTGGGCCCTTGCTGGTCCTTGATTATACTAGGCTTCTTTTTGCCTTAGGCTTTTGCAACTTCTCCTTATTCTGCCAAGATAGTTCCCCATGTGGCTTTTCAGGAGGCTGGCTCTTTATCTTTCTGGTTTTAGCTTAAGAGGTCTTTGCTAACAGTTATTTTCTGGCTGCTCTAGCTGTATAGGTTGCTCTTCTATTATTCTTCCCTCCTTTTTTTTTTTTTTTGTTTCTATCAGAGAGCTCTTAGGATTTTGTGGGTACTTTTTCATTGTAAGTCTATTGTCTTTTTACCCCAAGGTGAGATCCGCATGGACAGAGACCCCTTCTCTAGTTGAGCAGAGCACCTGGTACATAACTCAGTAAACATTCATGGAGTAAATAAAGAAATGGACGCTTAAATGTCTGTTGATGCAGGCAGCAGCAACTGGGCCGTTCCTGTAGCGGCTGCTGAACGTTTGTGGAGCAATGATGATTTTTTTTTTTTTTTTTTTTTTTTTCATTTTTAAAAAACAAAGACAGAGACCAAGCAGGGTTGGGGGGGGGGGGGGGGGGGGGGCCGGACACAGAATCCGAAGCAGGCTCCAGACTCCAAGCTGTCAGCACAGAGCCCCGTGCGGGGCTCGAACTCACGAACCGTGAGGTCATGACCTGAGCCGAAGTCGGATGCTCAACCAACTGAACCACCCAGGTGCCCCCTGCAATGATGATTTCTGATATGCTTCTGTCTCCCCAGGGAAAGCTAACCGGTGGTTTGGGGTCGCACCTCCCAAGTCTGGAAAAATGAACATGAACATACTTCACCAGGAAGAGCTCATTGCTCAGAAGAAACGTGAAATTGAAGCCAAAATGGAGCAGAAAGCCAAGCAGAATCAGGTGGTCATCAGCCCTCAGCCCCCACATCCTGGCGAGTAAGTGCCCCTTGTGGCTGGATTGGGGTCTTAAAGGGTCACTGGCAGAAGTTTTTGTGTTCAAGGTCAGTCAGGTTATACCTGCACCTGGCCACAGCCTGATGATGCAAGGAGTGACACAGATGCTCTTTCAGGAGGCTCAGATGGCAAGAGAGAAATGAGGGGTATGTGGGAGCTCAGAGATGGCCTGCCTGTATTCACCAGTTATTTAGTGCTGAGCAGCTGTGGCCTTGGGGCCAGAGATGTAGCACAGAGCAAAGACCCAAACTCCATCTCTATCCTTATGGGACTCATGGTCTACTAATAAAGGGAGTGCCAGTTCTACCCCCAGAGCTGCCAGTGGCTAACATGAGGTAGAGTGTTCCCTGGTGCAGCGGCCACTGTAGGGGCCCAGAAGAGGCTCTTCTGTGTTCTCAGAGCCAGCCTGTTGAGGAAGTAGGGAAAGGCCTGTCTGGCAGAAGGCAGGAAGGGAAGAGAGCCCTTTTGTGTCAGGTGGCTAAGCTGTTGCACCAAAGGAATTGTTTCAGAGCCAAGCAGGGGGTAGATCAGGCAGCGTTCCCTCCTGCCTTTCCTGAGAAATGTTGAGGGCTCCCAAGAGTTTTGAGCAGGGGTGTTGTGATCAGGATGACAGGATCTAAGAATTTCAGGCTGGAGATCGATAATCAGAGAGGCAGGCCCCTTCCTCTGGGGTGTGAAGCATGGAACATATTAAACCCTCTCCAGAGCTGGCCCAGCTCCCCTCCCACGTTTTCTAAGCATTTGTGGCATCTCCTTGAGGGCAGAACTTAGACCTTATTGTTTCTTTTTTTAAGTTGATTTATTTATTTTGAGAGAGCACGTGTGTGCACGAGCGGGGAGGGGCAGAGAGGGAGAGAGAGAATCCCACGCAGGCTCTGCGCTGCCAGCACAGAGCCCGACATGGGGCTCCATCTCACAATCTGTGAGACCATGATCTGAGCCAAAACCAAGAGTTAGATGCTTAACCACCTGAGCCACCTATGCGCCCCTAGACCATATTCTTATGGTAACCCAGAGCCTGGGGTCTCTGAGGCACTCATGAATGTGGAGACTAGATATGGAGTGATTTGTAAGTCAGTGGGCTTGTGGGCTCTTGCCCTAGAGTTATGGAAGGACTTGTACCAGGATGGGAAAGACCTGTAGGAATGCTTTCAAGAGATCCCAGAATCAGCTGGATCCTAACACCAGGATCAGACAGCTGAAGGGGAGCATCACGTGGGTGGGTGCATAATACAGGTAGCTTTGGAAATAAAGTTAATTTCTTTGTTGTAAAAGTGTAGAACAACAAGTTTTAGAATTTCTCACTGAAGGGGTGCCTGGGTGGCTCAGTCGATTTAACATCCAACTCTTGATTTCGGCTCAGATCGTGATCTCATGTTTTGTGAGTTTGAGCCCCGTGTCAGGCTCCACACTGACAGTGCAGAGCCTGCTTGGGATTTTCCCTCTCTCTCTGCCCCTCCCCTGCTTGCTGTCTATATTGCACGCTCTCTCAAAATAAATAAATAAACGTTTAAAAAACAATAGAATTTCTCACTGGAGAAATAAGAAATATTCAAGTTGCTTCAAGACATCCACTTTGTGGGGCGCCTGGGTGGCGCAGTCGGTTAAGCGTCCGACTTCAGCCAGGTCACGATCTCGCGGTCCTTGAGTTCGAGCCCCGCGTCAGGCTCTGGGCTGATGGCTCGGAGCCTGGAGCCTGTTTCCGATTCTGTGTCTCCCTCTCTCTCTCTGCCCCTCCCCCGTTCATGCTCTGTCTCTCTCTGTCCCAAAAATAAATAAACGTTGAAAAAAAAAATTAAAAAAAAAAAAGACATCCATTTTGCTATAGTCCCCTCCCATGTCTTTGCTTTGTTTCACAAAGTTGTGATCAATTTTATTTGCCACTTCCCCCTCACCTTTTTTTTTTTTTTTAATATTTTTTAACGTTTATTTATTTTTGAGACAGGGAGAGACAGAGCATGAACGGGGGAGGGTCAGAGAGAGGGAGACACAGAATATGAAGCAGGCTCCAGGCTCTGAGCTGTCAGCACAGAGCCCGACGCGGGGCTAGAACTCCCGGACCGCGAGATCATGACCTGAGCTGAAGTTGGCCGCCTAACTGACTGAGCCACCCAGGCGCACCCCCCAACTTTTTAAAAGAAAAGCTTTTCCTTGCATTACAACTCTTTAGAACCATCGTAGTTTTTAAGGTTTATTCTTGAGATGTAATTAGTATGCCATAAAATTGATCTTTGAAATTGTACAATTTAGTGATTCCTTAGTATATTCACAGCATCATGCAGTCATCACTACTCTCTAGTTCTGGAACATTTGTATCACCCCAAAAGGAAACGCAGTGCCCATTTGCAGTTACTCCTTATTTCCCCAGCTCTTAATTTACTGTCTTTGTGGATTAAGCTATTGTAGACATTTCATATAACATTTGGCGTTTTGTGTTGGCTTCTTTCACTGGACATAATGCTGTCAAGGTTCATCACTTTTTAGTATGTGTCAGGACGTCATTGCTTTTTATGGCCAAATAATATTCTGTTGTGTGGATGGAACATGTTTTGTTTATCTGTTCTTTAAAAGCCAGCATTAAAAAAATTTTTTTAATGTTCATTTTTGAAAGACAGAAAGAGACAGCACCAGCAGGGGTGGGGCAGAGAGAGGGGGTTACACAGAATCTGAAGCAGGCTTCAGGATCTGAGCTGTTAGCACAGAGCCCGATGCGGGGCTTGAGCCCACGAACCACGAGATCATGACCTGAGTCGAAGTTGGATGCTTAACCAACTGAGCCACCCAGGCACCCCTAAGAGCCAGCATTTTTAACGGCATAATATCCCTTACCATCTGTTAAAAAGTGGGATTCAGGGGCGCCTGGGTGGCGCAGTCGGTTAAGCGTCCGACTTCAGCCAGGTCACGATCTCGCGGTCCGCGGGTTCGAGCCCCGCGTCAGGCTCTGGGCTGATGGCTCAGAGCCTGGAGCCTGTTTCCGATTCTGTGTCTCCTTCTCTCTCTGCCCCTCCCCCGTTCATGCTCTGTCTCTCTCTGTCCCAAAAATAAATAAACGTTGAAAAAAAAAATTAAAAAAAAAAAAGTGGGATTCATTTGCTGTCTTGATGCTGCCCTGAGGTGTTTTCTTGTCTTTCATTGTCCCCACTTTCTTTCCCTCCCTCTTGAGGGAGGTAACAGTATGAGCACAAGGGCTGCCAAAGGCCCTGCTTGTTTGATGCTAAAGCTAGTTATCTGCAGATCCTCCTTTGTGTTTAAAAAAAAAAAAAAAAAATTTTACAGGGTAGATATTCTGGAAAATAAAGGAGAGGAAAACAAGGCAAAACCAAAATCAGTCATAACCCTGCAACCCACAGACAGTGCTGGTTGCATTTTGATGGATTTTTCTAATAATTTTTAACTCAAATACTTGTGTTTTTAAATTCAAATATTTTTTGATATAAATAGGGCCATACTATAGTTGTTTCATATCCTGCTTTTTTTGTTTTTCACTTAATGTGCTTTATTGCTTTGTTTCTAAAATTTTAGCTTTTCAGGGCTCCTTCATCTGCAGCCCTATGGAAGTCTTATAATTTATTTAACCAGTGCTTTTTGTGATGAGGGTGTTTCCATTTTTAGTTTGTTATAACATTTCTAGAAGAATAAAACTTAATTTTAAAGGAAAAAGGCTAGATCTATTGGCTCAATAAGCTTTTACCAATTATTGGATGGAGTAAGGTAGGGCCTTGAAAGCAGTATACAAGGAATTTCTGAGATTTGGGCAGGATTGTATGTTACAGCAGAAAATGGAAGAATAGGATATATACTATGATTGTAGCCTTATGTCCTTCTATTTCAAAGAAAAATACCGAAGAGTTAGCAGTGGCTGTTCTGAGGGGAAAAGACTTTCGGATTTTTCCCTTTGATTTCTATTTCTATATGTTCCTGATTGCTCCATTATAAACATCTATTGCTTTTATCAGGGAAAATGGATTTGAATTTAAATATTTTTTTGAGGGACGGAGAGAGAGAACGAGGGAGGGGGAGAGGGAGAGGGAAGGAGAGAGACACGGAATCTGAAGCAGGCTCCAGGCTCTGAGCTGTCAGCACAGAGCCCGACGTGGGGCTCAAACTCACGGACTGTAAGATCATGACCCGAGCTGAAGTCGGAAGCTTAACCAACTGAGCCACCCAGGCGCCCCAAGATTTGAATTAAACAGTTGGGTCACTGGGTTTGCTTTAGTGCTGACTTGTTGAAAATACATGTTTAAATATACTTTTTGCAAACAAAAAAGAGTGTAAAAATAATAAGAGTATAATATTCCCCTTTAGTTCTTCCACCAAGAGATTGCTTTGGGTGTTGTGCTGTGCACCTGTGATACCCACAGAAGCGCTGGCTGGCCCAGGCTCAGAACTGCAGTCACACATGGACGCAGACACACAGGCCCTGCCTTAGAAATCTCTGTTGTCTGGCAGGAGAGACAGACATAGGAGCCAATAAGCAGCCCAGCTAATTAGTTGACAAGTACGACAGGTGCTGTGCAGGAGAATCAGGTGCTTTTAAGCTGTTTTGTTGGAGATACTGTTTGAACCTGTAGGGTCAATAATATTGCAGGTAGAGATAACATCAATATAGGTAGTATTGCCTTGACCAGAATAAGAGTGTTCCATCTTACAATGAAGGCTGCTCTCAGTAGTTCCAGACATTTTTGGGAGCAGGTTTTGGGTCCCATTAGGTGAGAATGCTGGGGGGGAACGGGCGAGGCAGGCCCCTGCCTTTCCTCTTGTGGCTCACTTTCTTTGTCCTCTGTCTCGGGTCTAGAATTGCGAATGCACACAACTCTTCTGTTTCCAACAAGTTTGCTAATGATGGCAGCTTCCTGCAGCAGTTTCTGAAGTTGCAGAAGGCACAAACTAGCACAGGTGAGTGCGGTCTCCCCCATCCTGTGTCTCCCCCTGTTGGGGCTCACTCTGCCAGCTCTTTCCCCTTGGAGGTCTCTGGGCGTCTCAGAAACAGCACGTCCCACCTCAGACTTCTTCCTCTCATCCCGCATTCATTGAGGACTTTGATTCTTCTCATTCTTATAGTAAATGCCCAGGGGGAGAGCATAGACCCAGCCTTCAAAGTGCTTGCCCCATAGGAGCAGAGACAAATAAGCCAGGTTTCAGTCGGTGGGGGTGGGGGACCCTGACTAAACATGGCCCAGGTGTTGGGGAATGTCATTGAAAAGATGTGCCTGTGAGCTGGATCCTGGCACTCCAGAGGCTTCTCAGTCTCTCCCCTATACTTGAAATGTGGGGCTTCCTTGTCTTCCCCGCTCCCAGAGGCTACTCTAAGCACATAGCCTTGAGATAAGATGTGGTATTGAGAACACCTACATGGTATATGTGACTGAACCCATTTAAGGCCTTTTTTTTTTTAATACAAACTTTCAAGATTTGGTGGGTGGGTGTGGGGATCCATTCATTTTGCTGCCACCTAAGACAAGCCTCATGTAAGTTTCTGTTGCTTATTACAGTCGTTACCCACCAACCTGGAGTGGCCTGCCTCTTTCTTTGGTCTTTCCTTGCCCTCTGAGTTCAAGGACCAATTTCAGATTATACCAGGGAAGCTCCCTGGAGGGTTATAAACCCAACACCAGGACTGTGGGGCCGCAGTGTGGTTTAGAGCAGCAGCTCAGATGTGAGGGATGGGACCCTTATCCATTGGGGGAGGGGGCACCTGGCCCACAGGAGCTCCATGAGACATGTGAGGTATGAGAATCCCTTGCTGTAGGGAGCCCACCCATGTCTGTGGTTGTGCGATTTACTGATCAGCTTACTTTTAATGTAAGAACATTTCTGACCAAACAAAACACCATCAATCTTTGTCAGGTTTTCTAGGAGACAGCTGAGAAAATTAACCTAAAGCCAAATTCACCCACAGAGAGGGAGGAAAGACTGTATCAGTCCTTCACCGCAGGCCCTCAGGCCAGGAGTTGTGTTTGAAAGCCCTGAATAGGCTGTCATCAGCTTGCCACTGACAATGAGAGGGAGTGGTTATAAGCCAGGTGTGGGGATTCAGGTCTTATCCAGAAGAGCTGGCACATCCCTGGGCTTTGAGTACAGGTGTTAGGGAGGCTTCTGCCAGAGCTGCTGCCTGCAGAGCCCAGCCTATCTTCTTCAGGCTGGGTGACCGTGACAAGTCGTTCCTCTCTGAGCCTTAGTGTCCTCTTGTATAAAATGAAGATGGCGTCCTCAATGAGCTCCCACCCCCTACCAGTTGCCATGCTGGAAGCCAAGGACCCAGCCCCATTTAATGCATTTGTGGCATACGTTTAGGTGGGAAGACGGGGAATTGTGCACCACAGACCTTGAGCATGAGTATCTTTCCTTCCATCCCAAGATGCCCCACCCAGCACGCCCAGTGCCCCCACTCGAGTACTCCCCCGCACCGGCAAGAGGCCTCCTCTCATCAGCAGCCCACCAGGCCAGGTGAAGAACTACGTGCATGCCAAGCAGCTACCTGTGGCCAGCCGCCCAAGCGTCTTCCAGTCTCCTGATGAGGATGAGGAGGAAGACTACGAGCAGTGGCTAGAGATCAAAGGTGAGGTGCGGGGGCTGCCACCTTCCTTCCAGTACTGCTCCTCCAGCTCCGTGGGTGCGACCCACAGTCAGCGAAGAAAGTGTGGCTGGGGGTGGGGGGCCTCCAGGCTGAGCTGAGGGCCAGAGTGGGGCCCTCCATGGTTAGGGGGAATGAAGAAAGAACGTGGGAAGAAGTGAGAGGGAAGTGTGGAGGTGCTCTAGACTGTGGACTTTGTCTTAGGAGCCATAGGAACCATCCTCCGCTCATGTAGGCTGGTCTCCAACCAGGGCAGGGACATTCTCCGAGGAGCACTTGCTTGTGTCTGTCCTTGTCCAACATGAGAGGAGGAGCTTCCATGGCTCCCTAGCCTGGGTGCACACTTTCTGAGCCCTCTTAGAACCAGAGGTGCCTCTTCCCATTGTGGATTATTGTGCTTACCAGTTTGGGCCAGAGGTACAGGCCCACGTGTTGGAGGGCATGCTCTCCTGCCCTGGGGAAGGATGATCATTTTTCTTGGAAAGCCAGTCCACGCCCTGTTGTGTAGGAGGGTGGAAGGTGGTGGCAGCAGAGCTCCTACTGTGTCTAACTCCATCCACATTCAGAATAAGGCCTCAGTGCCATCTGAGCCATGAGGATGCCTGCACCACCTCTGCCCCAGACTGGTTGGTGCAGTCATATCACCCTGACAGTGAGGACAGATTGAAGTAACTATATAGTTATGCTGTGATAGCCTTTAGACTTGTTACCCTGGATGAGGGTGCTGGCTTCTGGTCATGCATCTGAGTAGGTCAGTGGCCATCCTCGCACCGTAGAGTATCTCTCAGGATGGAGCCAGGGAGGGTGCTTTTCCTGAGGCATCCTAGCGGCTCTGACAGTGCTCTGATGGGAAGTGCTGCTTCACAAGAGGCAGTGTCTCAAGGTCCTTGAGGCCTATTGTGGCCTGCTGTTGATGCGGCCCCAGAAAAGCACCTGTGCCTATAAATGGCAAGCAGGTCATCACCAGGCACTCAGGAAGAGGGTAAGGCTGGGGGAAAGGTGGGTACAGAATGTCCCTGTGACCTCTTAAGGATCCTCCTCAAGCCACAGGTCCCTGACCCCTATCCCTCAGTTTCTTGGCAGCTGAAGCAACAGAGGGAATAAGACTGGCTGCAGATTCAGTGTCTAGCCCTCTTGCCAAGAGCAGGGAACATTGCTAGGCACTGGCAGTGAGAGATTTCTCCTGGGAGTTCTCATAAAAGGGACATGAGCATAAATGGGCTGACAGATGCCTCATGAACAGGCCAGCAATGAGATACAAAAGCAAGTTCCACGTGGATCAAAGGCGGGGAGGCTAATACAAATATTAAGAAATATTTTTATAGCTCTGTTCACTGAAAAGGCCCTGAGGTAATGATTAAGCCTGTTGCAGTGAGCGCCTCTGGCACCCAGATGGTGGTCTGGAAACACACTTTCTCCCTCGTGGAAACCAGGACTTCTTGGAGAAATGGCTGGCTCTAGGTTTGGTCAGGAAGTGTATGAGATGATCCTGGAGCACCCTATCCCAGCAGATAGCGAGAAGGCCGTCAGAGACTCCTGGGGTCAGGCCCAAAGACCTCAGGAGCCAGCTTGAAGAGGCTCTACCAGCCAAGAGGGGACAATTGAGCTTCTGCGATGACATTAATTGCAATGGATTGAAACCCACCTGATACATTTAAATCAATGGATTGAAACTCTTGATGTGTTTAAGTTGGAGTTTGTAACGATACTTTAAAAAGGAATTTGTCATCTTTGAATGGTGACAGGAAACAAATTTGTTAAACTGAACACTGGTAAATAAAAGAATTAAGCATTTCAGAAAAAAGGGGGAGACTGGCTATGTTTTCTGATGTCTCCCTCCCAGTTTGGGGATCGGCTTGGTCTTTGGGAGGCTCACACCCTTCTCTCCCACCCAGTGTCTCTCACAAAGATTGTTTAGACTGACACCCCCCTCATCACAGTGCTATGTGCTTGGACCCAGGACACCCGACAACCTCCCGCATTTCACCCTCTTCTCCCCCACCCCTCTGTCGTTGTGGTCCATAGAGAGAGTGTGCCTGTTGACTGTGAGGTGTGTGAGTTGAACCCCAGTACTGACAGCCTCCTTAAAGTTTCACCCCCAGAGGGAGCCGAGACTCGGAAAGTGATAGAGAAATTGGCCCGCTTTGTGGCAGAAGGAGGCCCCGAGTTAGAAAAAGTAGCTATGGAGAACTACAAGGATAACCCGGCGTTTTCGTAAGTATTTCTGGGAGGGGAAGGCCACCACTACTTAATGTTCTTGTCACACAGTAATGTGTATTCTTGTAAAACCCTACTGGTTACTAAGGCTGGTCGGGGCTGGGTGCTTGCTCGCACGGGCCAAATGCTGTTCCGAGTTTCTGAGTGCTTTCTAACTCATGTCGGAGGTTGCAGGGGCTCCAGTGTGGTTCAGAGACTTAGTCTTGGGCCCCATCAAGGTGTCTCTGCTCACCAGCTTGCTTTGCACAACATTCTTCAGAAGCTACTTGGGTCACCCCATCCCCACTGCTCATCTTCCTCTCTGTTTTGCAAAACTTCTCTCCAGGTTTTTGCATGATAAGAATAGCAGGGAATTCCTCTACTACAGAAAGAAGGTGGCTGAGATAAGAAAGGAAGCGCAGAAGTTGCAGGCAGCCTTTCAGAAAGGTAAGTGGGTGGAGGATGTGGGAGGTTCTGGGGAGGTGTGTGGACAAAGCACACCCCATGTGGAATCGGGGTTCCTGGAGGCTTGCCGTACATGGGGTGGTGCCGATGGCCCAGTTCTGTGCCCTCTCGGGTGGCCAGGGCATTGCCTTCCCCACCAGTGGTCTGAGGTGGGAAAGAGTCTGAGGGCCAAGGTCAAGGTCATTATTATGTTTTGGAGCTCAGCTCTGTGTTTTTAAAGGGGGTAGGAGGGAGGAGTGCTTGCTTGTTGGTTCTTGGTCATTTAAGTATAAATGAGCTCCTGCCTGTCTGGCACGGAGGACCTAGAGATAAATGTAGTGCCTGACACTTGGGGAGGGAGGCAGTGAGCTCCTGGTGGAATGAGTATCGGGGAGGGGGAGATGCTAGCTGGTCTCCAGCTGTCAAGAAGTAAAAGCCCAGTCAGATTATGGTAAGTGGCAGGGGCATCGATGTTTAGGCCAAACACAGGCCACAGAGGTAGGTACGTTTTTTTTTTTTTTGTCACCTAAGGCCCTCTGCCCTGACCTCCCCAGGAAAGGAGGGCCAGGCCCACTCCCTTGTGAGACCTGGATGGGCAACCCCTGGGAGAAAGACTGAGGTGGGGCTCCCATATCCCCTCTGGCCTGGATCCAGATCTTCACTCACATTCTGTTCTGTGATCTGTGGGGCGGGAAGGGGCAGGGTGCGGGGTGGGATGTTGTAATATTAACTCTGGTATTTGGTCCCAGTGTAGTAATCTGATTCCCATTTGCCTGTTTTTCTTTGCATTGTTCCTAAAATAAACCCCTCTTGTTGCCCATGGGGTTCTTAGCAGAAATTAGGCTGTTGGGTGTGGTGAGTTGAGCTCAGTACTGACAGCCTGCTTAAAGTTTCACCCCCAGAGGATGAAGAGGCCAAGAACCTTGCAGAAAAGTTGGCCAGGTTCATAGCAGACGGGGGTCCAGAAGTGGAAACCATCGCTCTCCAGAACAACCGCGAGAACCAGGCATTCAGGTAAGGGGGGTGCTAAATAGGGAGGTGACCCATCCATACACGTTGATCACAGCACCCCCTCCACCCCCCAACCCCCATGGGCTCAACGTGCCAGAGTCCCACGGTCAGAAGGTGGCAGGGTTGGGTCCAGTAACTCTGACCCTTGAACCCAGCTCTGCCACCCCATGGTCAACTACTTGTCAGAGCTCAAATCATCTCTGAGGCAGGCGTGCAGGGCCTTTGGGGTCTTCTATTTTCCACGTGCCTTATAGAGAAAGTCTCTGGTGCTTGCCAGGCTCCCTTTGTTACAGAGATGGCAGCCCTAGGCTAAGAGTAAGCCAGGCTCTTGGGCAGAGAGCCAGGCTCTTCCCGTTTTTGACTTTGTACTTTTATAGGATCAGACGTTGACAGTGAAGGAATGTGAGGAAAGTGGGAATGTGGTGCCTTAGGCTGTGTGAAGTGGGAACCCTCAGCCTGTGCGCAGGCTCCACGGAAGATGTGGGACAAGCAGCCTGACTTCCCTGCTGTCTCCAGCCACGCAGCCACATCCCATCCCCTCAGGCTGGGTCTGTGTGTACCTGTGCATTTTTTGGGTGGGTTCTGCACTTCCTCCTTTCTAGGGGAGGTTCCTTGGCGGCAGGTTGTTGGAGTTGGGGGGGGGGGGGTTGGGAAGTCACTGCTGCTAGGTAGGGACCAGCAGGGGCTTATGAGGTGGATGCTGAACTCAGTGTGGAGGTGTTGCACCCATGAGGATGTTCTTGGCCATAAATAACATAGGTTCCAACTCAGAAAGTGAAGAGATATGATGGCATGTGTAACAAAAAGTCCAGGAGCAACAGTCTGGGCTAGTTGATTTAGTGGCTGGGCACTCAGGACAAAGGAAGCAGGAGTGAAGCAGCAGAGATGCAGGTACTGTGCCATAGCGGTTGGGAGTGCAGGTGAGCGTCTGTGTGCGGTGCAGGTGGGCCTTGGAGCCAAGCAGGGCTCACGTGTTCACTGAGCACCTTTGGAAGGTCCACATAGAGAGCGTGATGGGGTGAACTGTGCCTCCAAGGTCACTGGCCACAGTTGTGGAGGGTGCTTAGACACGCCAGGCCAAAGCACACCGGCAGAGGAGGAACATCAGGAAGTGGGGCTGATAGAACCTTGCAGGCTAGTGGAGGGGAGCGCCATGGCTCAGTTACTCGGTGGACCAGAGCATGGAGAAGGCTGCTGGGGAGTTCAGGTATCCCTGCATGCTGTACCTGGGCCATGGTACCCTGGTGGGGGCCGTGGGGTGTTTGGGTCTGGAGTTCAAGAGAGGGGTCTGCCTAGCCTAAAGACCCACCTGAGATCTCCTGACGTTATTGTGATACCAGCTGTCACTCTGCACCCCCCAAACCAGCATTGACTTAATAGTCTACTTAAAAGTCTCTGTACCCTTTTTTGTTTTTTAAGCCTCATTTATCTAAGGAGGTTTAGTTAAGAAAGATACTTAGTTTACCATCGCTTATCATAAATAGAGCTGACCGTGAGAATCTACAGCAGGCAAAGTGAGCAAGGTTGTGGATTTCTGTCAAGGCTGCAAGCCCAAGCTCTCTCCTTGGTCAGAGGGGTCCAGGGCCCAGCAGCACTGGCCAGACCTTTCCTCTGGGGTCAGAACTGACAGATGCCCTCAGCGCATGCAGCTCTGGTTCCTCTGTGCTTCATTGGTGTTTGCCCAACTCGTTGGGTTTTACTGTGGTGGAGGCCAGAGGGAAGAAGGGGGCAACCAGGGCAAGGGCAGAACCTAGAGTGCCCGGTGGGGAAGTAGCTGAAGGTGAGCAGTGTGATCTGTTTAATCTTCGCATGGAATCAAGCGTGAGGCATCTTCTTTCACCTCCAAATCTAACAGGAGCAGCTCATGTATTTGCCTCTCCTGGCCCTTCCCTGCCCTCCCGATTCCTCGTGTGGGCCATGCACACACCAGCAAGCTCTGTGTTGTGGGAAACATATCTGTAACAACTGCTCATCTATAAAGAAGCTGGAAACACCCATTCGTTTGACCAGTCATGCCACTTCTGAGATGCTGCCCCAGAAATAATGTTAAGTACATTCTCATCCGTAGTCTTAAAAAATGAGTAACACGTTAATGTCCAGCCTCAGTGGGCTAAATTCTTAATAACTGCATCTCCTCAGTGGAATCGCGGCCATCAGAAGGCATGTGGGTGAAGGTTGTAGCAGCAAGTACAGCATCCACCACAAGCCATGTGCCACTCTAACCTGTCACCCAGGTGAGCCACGTTGTTCTTTTCAAAGCCCTGTTACTGGCCTCTCCCAAGGGAGGAAATAGGCAAGGAGACCAGTGGGAGGATGTGCTTTCACCACCACTCCATGCCGTTTTAACAGGAAAGCCTTATGTGTCAAGTTAAAAAATCTTTTAAATCAGAGTATAGAAAATAGAAGGGCGCCTGGGTGGCTGAGTCTGTTAAGCGTCCGACTTTGGCTGGGGTCATGATCTCACGGTTCGTAGGTTCGAGCCCTGCATTGCATTGGGGCTGACAGGTCAGAGCCTGGAGCTTGCTTGCTTCAGATTCTGTGTCTTTCTCTCTTTGCCCCTCCCCAACTCATGCTCTTTCTCACTCTCAAAAATAAATAAACATTAAAAAAAAAAAAAACATAGAAAATAGAATCACGGCACCTTTCAGATAAATCTACAGTGAGAAGAAAGACTGGAACGAAAGACACCAACATGTTAAGTTTGATTAACCGAGGGGCAGGTTCGCTCCTACCCAAGGGAATCTTTGCTATACAATCCCCTGCACTCTTGACTGGAGCCCAGGTCAAATGGCGGCTGTTAACTCTACCATCACCACAGACAGACCCACAGGGAGCTCTTGGATGCTGCCTCTGGGGGCAACTTGGAGGAGACTCAGTGCAAACCAGCAGCTGAGGCCAAGTTGGGGCCTGTGAGCCTAGAGAAAACCTACCCTGTCAGGAGCTTCCCACCTGCACCAGTAAGCAAATCCCACAGGTCAGCTTTTCTTAGAGGAACCAAATAGCTTTAAATCTATATCATAACCTTTCTGGTGCCAAGCATCTTTTTGAAATCCAGCCAACTGTTCTGAAAGTTTTTGCTTTTGTCTGTTAATTTTTTTTTAAGATGTCATTGTTTTAGAGTATCTTTAGGTTCACAGCAAAATTGAAGGGAAGGCATGGAGATTTCTCATATGCTCCTGCACATGCACGGCTTCCCCTCTTATCAACATTTCCCGCCAGAGTTATCTATTTATTTATTGTTATTATTTTATTTATTTTGAGAGAGAAAGAGACCGTGCGTGCTGGGAAGGGACTAAGAGAGAGGAAGAAAGAGAATCCCAAGCAGGCTGTGTGCTTTTGGCACTGAGCCCGACGCAGGGCTCGATCTCACAAACTTTGAGGCCATCTGAGCTGAAATCAAGAGTCGGACGTTCAACCAACTGAGTAACCCAGGTGCCCCTGGAGTAGTACATTTATTACAATTGACAAACCTGTATTGATATAATCACCCAAAGTCCATAGTCTCCATTAGGGTTCACTCTTGGTGTTATACATTCTGTGAATTTAGACAAATGTACAATGACCTGTATCCGTCATTATGGTGTCATACAGAGTATTTTCATTGCCCTGATATCAGCCATGTTCTGCCTATTTATCCCCTCTTCCTCCTGGCAACCACTAATCTTTTTACTGACTCCATAGTTTGTCCTTTTCAAAATGTTATATGATTGGAGTTGTATAGTATGTAGTCTTTTCAGATAGTCTTCCTTTACTCAGTAACATGCATTTAAGATTTAGTCCTCCATGGTTTTGTATGGCTTGACAGTTCATTTCTTTTTACCACTGAGTAATATTCCACTGTCTGGATGTACCACAGTTTGTTTGTCCATTCAGCTACTGCAGGACATCTGGGTTGCTTCCAAGTTTTGGTAATTGTGAAGAACGCTGCTGTAAACATCTGTGTGCAGGTTTTTGGGTGGGCGTAAGTTTTCAACTCTTGGGTAAATACAAAGAAACGTGATTGCTAGAGTGTATGGTATGTTTGATTTTGTGGGAAACTGCCGAACTGTCTTCCAGAGTGGCTGTATCGTTTGCATTTTTCCCAGCAGTGAGTGAGAATTCCTGTTGCTCCACATGTTGCCAACATTTGATGTTCCCAGTGTTTTGGATTTGGGCCATTCTAATAATGTGTAGTGGTCTCTGAGTGTTTTTTAATTTGCATTTCCCTGATGACCTAGGATGCAGAACATCTTTTCATATGCTTATTTGCCCTCTGTATATGTCCTTTGGTGAAGTGTCTGTTAAAATTATTGGCCCGTTTTTTTTAACTGGGTTGTTTTCTTACTGGGTTTTTTTTTTTTTTTAATGTTTATTTTTGGGGTGCCTGGGTGGCTTAGTCGGTTGAGCGTGTGACTTTGGCTCAGGTCATGATCTCACGGTTCGTGGGTTCAAGCCCCGCGTCGGGCTCTTTGCTGACAGCTCAGAGCCTGGAGCCTGTTTCGGATTCTGTCTCCCTCCCTCTCTGCCCCTCTCCAGCTTGCGCTCTGTCTCTCAAAAATAAACATTTAAAAAAAAAAATGTTTAGTTTTGAGAGAGAGCACAAGCAGGGGAGGGGCAACGAGAGAGAGGGAGACACAGAAAATGAAGCAGGCTCCAGGCTCTGAGCTTTCAGTGCAAAGCCCAATGCGGAACTCGAACTCACAAACTGAGATCATGATCTGAGCCAAAGTTGGATGCTTAACCAACTGAGGTACCCGAGCACCCCAGTTTTCTTATTGTGAGTTGTAAGAGTTCTTTATATAATTTGTCTCATAGTCCTTTATCAGATGTGTCTTTTGCGAGTATTGTCTCCCAGTCAATGGTGTATCTTCTCTTCATAACTGTCTTTTGCAGAGCAGAAGTTTTAATGAAGTCCAGCTTATCAATTTCTTTCATGATTATGACTTTAGCATATTTAAAAAGTCATTGCCATCCATGAGGTCATCTAGGTTTTTGTCTATATTATCTTTTAGGGGTTTTATAGCCTTACATCATAAGTCTATGATCCATTTTTAGTTAATTTTTGTGAAGGGTATGAGGTCTGTGTCTAGATGCATTTTGTTTTGGGATTTTTTTTTTTTTTTTTTTTTTGCATGTGGATGTCCAATTCCTCAGTATCTTTTGTTGAAAAGAATGTCATTGCCTCATTGGACTGTCTTTGCTCCTTTGTCAAAGATCAGTTGACCATGTTTATATGGGTTTATTTCTGGGCCCTTCTTCATCTGTTCTGTTGATCTATTTGTTATTTCACTGATACCACACTGCCTTGATGTGACAGTAAGCCTTTAGGTCTGGTAGTGTCAGTTTTCCAACTTTGTTCTTGTTACAATATCTTGTGTTGGATATTCTGGGTCTTTTGTCTCCATGTAAGCTTTAGAATCAATTTGTCAATACCTACAAAATAACTTGTTGGGATTTGGACTCAGATTGCATCGAACCTATAAATCAAATTGGAAAGAACTAATATTTTGATGATATTGAGTCAAGGAATATGTCTCCACTTATTTAGTTCTTTGAATTCATTCATCAGAGTTTTCTAGTTTTCATCATATAGAATTTGTACATATTTTGTAGACTTACACCTAAGTACTTCATTTTTTTGTGTACTAATGTAAATGGTATTGTGCTTTTAATTTCAAATCCACTTGTTCATTGCTGGTGTAGAGGAAAGCACCAGCTTTGTATATTAACTTTGTATCCTGCAGCCTTATTACAATTACTTATTCTTGGAGTTTTAAATTTTTTTTTCTCTTAGAGGAAAAAAAAAATTTTTTTTAATGTTTATTTTTGAGAGAGAGTGTGGATGCACACACAAGCGGGAAAGGGGCAGAGAGAGAGGGAGAGACAGAATCCCAAGCAAGCTCCACTCTGTCATCACAGAACCCTATGTGGGGCTCAATCCCACGAATCGTGAGATCATGACCCGCACCAAAATCTGGAGTCGGATACCCAACCAACTGAGCCACTCAGGTGCCCAGAGAGAGAATCTTAAACAGGATCCGTGCTTAGCGCGGAGCCCAGTGGGACTCAATCCCATGACCCTGGGATCATGTCCTGAACCAAAATCAGGTGTCAGACGATTAACTGAGTGAGCCAGCCAGGCTGTCCAGTTCCAACAGTTTTTTAATCTATTTTTTCTACGTAGATGATGTTACTTGAAAATCGTTTTATTTCTTCTTTCTCAGTTGGTATATCTGCTCTTCGCATTAGCTAAGACTTCTGGTACAGTGTTGAAAACATTGGGGTGGGATATTCTGGCCTTGTTCCTAAGTGGGGAAACTTCTAGTTTCTCACTATTAAGTATGATGCTAGCTATAGGTTTTTTTGTAGACACTCTTTATCAAATTGAGAAAGTTCTCTTATGTTTCTAGTTTACTGAATGTTTTTATCACTAATGGGTGGTGGGTTTGGTCAAAGGCTTTTTCTGCAGCTATTGATATGATCATGTTAAGCCAGCTTTGCATGCCTGGAATAAATCCCACTTGGTTGTGATGTATACTTTTTTAAAATTTTTCAAAAATTTTTAATTTGAGATACGGCTGACACCTAATACCTAGAGTTTTAGGTGTCCAATATAGTCATTTGACAATTATATGCATTACAAAATGGTCACTGCGAGAGGTGTAGTTACCATGTTACCACACAAACTTATTACAGTGTTATTGACTATATTTCTTATGCTGTATTTTTCACCCCCCTTGACTTATAACTAGAAGTTTGTATCTCTTCATCATTTTCACCTATTTCGCCTGTCCCCCCATCCCCCTGTAATTCTTACACATTTGTAGATTCAGTCTGCTAATATTTGGTTGAGGATTTTTATATCTGTGTTCATTAGAGATATTGATCTGTAGTTTTCTTACAAAATCTTTGGTTTTGGTATTAGGGTAATTGGATAAGTTAAGTATTCTCTGTTTCTGTCCTGTGAAATGGATTGTAGAGAATTGATATAATTTCTTCCATAAATGTTTGGTATTTTCGTTAGTGAACTGCTCTAGGTCTGGTGCTTTCTGTTTTTGAAAGGTTCTTACTCAATTTCTTTTCTTTTTTTAAAAGATTTTTTTTTAATCCCTACGCCCAACGTGGGGCTTGAACTCACAACCCCTAGATCAAGAGTCTCATGCTCTACCAGCTGAATAGCCAGGGGTGCTCCACTCAATCTCTTTAATAGAAGTAGATCTGTTCACACTGTGTATTTCTGGGGTGAAGAAGTATAAAGGAGTACAAAGGAGATGCCACCATCTCCCCATCCTTCTATGCCACCTTAGGTACCAGTGTTAGCACGGCTGGGATCCTTCTACCCCTTCCTGGCTGTCATGGAGACACACAGAAACAGTCTTTGGGGTTTCTTTCTGCTATCATTCTTTTGTATGAAAAGAATTTACAGCATCCTCGAGCCTGCCCACTGCTTTATAGCACAGTATTATGCTACAACCAGAACCTCCAGGTTCATGAGTGCAGGTCTACCCCTCTTGTTGAGACCTGTGTAGCCCATGCTATACACAGATTTTGCTGTGTGGAACTGAGCTGTGACTCTTCCCTCTGTTGTGGGCCCCAGAATTGGGACTGTCAGCTCAAGACCTGCATAATTGAGAGATGCTGGGCAGGTGCAGAGGGAGCTGTAGTTTCTGCCTGCTTCACACTTGGGACTGGGGTTAGTGGCAGGGGTGGGAGGGGGGACCAAGGGGACCCTCGGCTTCCAGTGAGGTGGGGGCTTTTGCCCTTCAGTTGGAGTGCAGTCCCTATCCATTCCGAGTTTTGTTTTGGCTCCATTTGCTATTGATGCCTCTCAAGGATACATCAGAGAGAAGCACAGATGTGCCAAGCTGTCAGGTTTGGGACGGATCTTGCCTTTCTAGCACCAGGTGTCTCTCCCAGCTCAGGATTTCTTGAAGGCACCAGTGTGCTCATCTAGAGCAGCAGGGGAGGAAGCCCTACAGAGCCTGGGGAAGGTCTGAGAGAACCCGCCCCTTTTTTTTGAAACAGGATCAATTATGTTGTGATGGGTGTCTGACAGCGCTGGCATAGGGACTTTGACCAGTGCTCATAGGAGTGACATGGTGACAAGCTCTGAGTATGTCACACTGTTCCTCAAGCTTGGGCTCCCGGAGCCAGCAGCCACTAAAGCCTGGCAGTGCAGGAGGTCATGGTAGAGACCTCAATCCTCAAGCCATAACCCTGGCTAACCTGAGCATGTGTGCACAAGGCCCAAGCTGCTCAAGCTGCTCCTGCCCAGAATCAGGCAGGGAGCTTGGGCCCAGCTGATGGTGTGCCCCCCACTCTCCTTTGCAGCTTTCTATACGAACCCAACAGCCAAGGGTACAAATACTACCGCCAGAAGCTGGAGGAGTTCCGGAAAGCTAAGGCTGGCCCCACAGGCACTCTCATGGCACCCGACCTCAGCCTGAAACGCAAATCCCCTCCTGAGACCCCATCAGGGTCCTTACCCCCAGCTGCTGCCTGCCCTGCCTCATCTGCCCCCTCGCCTGCAGTCACCCCAGCTCCAACGGTCCCTGGGAAGCCGGCCACCACAGCCACTGTGAAAAAGAAGCGAAAGAGCCGGTGGGGGCCTGAAGAGGACAAAGTGGAACTCCCGCCTGCCGAGCTGGTACAGAGGGATGTAGACGCCTCTCCCTCACCTCTGTCAGGTGGGCTGACCCCCTTCCCCCTCCTCTGTCAGGATAGTCTGGCTTTTTTCACTGAGCAGAATGTTTCCAAGGTTCATCTGTGTTCTAGCATAGCATGTGTCAGAGTTTCATTCCTTCTTATGACTGAGTAATATTCCACTTTATGGCTGGACTGCACTTTATCCATTCATCGGTTGATGGACACATGGGTTTCCACCTTTTGGCAGCTGTGAATAGTGCTGCTGTGAACTTTGGTCTGCAAGTACCATTTGAATCCGTGATTTGATTCTCTTGGGCCCATACCTAGGAGTGGAATCACTGGACCATATCGTAATTCTCTTTAACTCTTTGAAGGTCCACCAAACTATTTTCTGTAGCAAGTACGCCGTTTTCTGTTCCTACCAACCGTGCACAGCCTTCCCATTTCTCCACATCTTTGCCTTTTTATAATAGCCGTCCTAGTAGGTATAGAGTGGAATCACGTTGTAGTTTTGAATCACATTTCCCTGATGTCTGATGGTGTTGATCATCTTTTCATGTACTAATTGGTCATTTGTATAGCTTATTTGGAGAAACGTCTGTTTTAGTCCTTTGCCCACTTTTAAATTGGCATGTCTTTTTGTTCTTAAGTTGTACGGCTTCTTTATATATTCTGCATATTAACCCCCTATTCAGATACATGGTTTGCAAATGCATCCTCTCATTCTGTGGATTGTCTTTTTATCCCTCGATAGTGTCCTTTGATGCACAGAAGTTTTAAATTTTGACAGAGTTTGGTTTATTTTTCCCTTTGTTGCCTGTGCTTTTGGTTTCATTTATGAAACCAAAGCTAAATTCAAGGTCACGAAGATTTGCCCCTATGTTCTGGGTTTTTTTATGTTTTGGAACTCTGATTTATTTTGAGGTAATTTTTATATATGATATAAGCTAAGGATCCATCTTTATTCTTTTGCGTGTGGAGATCCAGTGTTGCAGCACCATTTGTTGAAGAGGCTTTTCTTTCCCCATTGAATGGTCTTGACACCCTTGTCAAAACTCAATTGTCCAGAGATGTAAGGGTTTATTTCTGGGCTCTGTATTCTATTATACTGGTTTGTATGTCTATCCTTAGATCAGTACCAACTATTTTGATTATTGTAGCTTTGTAGTAAGTTTTGAAATTGAGAGTGTGAATCTTCCAACTTTGTTCTTTTTCAAGCTTTGGCTATTGAAGGTCTTGAATTTTCAGATGAGCTTTTCCATTTTGTAAAAACAGTTGGAATTTTGATAGAGATTGTACTGAGTCTGTAGATTGTTTTGGACAGTATGGACACATTAACAGTATTTAAGTCTTTCTTACGACAAATACACCACCAACAACAACAACCAGTCTTCCAGTCTGTGCACACAAGATGTCTTTCCATTGACTTAGGTCTTTGTTAATTTTTCACCATGTTTTGTAGTTTTCATTGTATGTGTCTTATACCCCCTTAGTTAACTTTATTCCTAAGTGATTTATTTTTTTAATGCCTTTTAAACAATTGCTTTTAAAATTTTCTTTTAGGATTATTTGTTGCTAATGTATAGAAATACAACTGATTTTTTTTGCATGTTGACGTTGGATCCTTCAGCTTTCCTGAATTCATTTATTAGCATTGACAATCTTTTCATGGATTTTTTAGGTTTTCCTGTGTATAATTATGATCATGTCATCTACAAATAGAGATCATTTTACTTCTTCCTTCCCAAGTGGGATCCCTCTTATTATTTCTTTTTCTTGCCTAATTGCTAGAACTTCTAGTTAGCACTTCTAGTACCATTTGAATAGAGGTGGGAATAATGGGCATCCTTACCTTGTTTTGATCTGAGGGGGAATGACTTTAGCCTTTCACTATTGAGTGTAATGTTAGCTATGTTTTTTGTTTTTTGTTTTTAAGTTTATTTATTTTGAGATAGAGAATGAGCTGGGCGAGGGGCAGAGAGAGAATTTCAAACAGGCTCCAAGCTGTCAGCACAGAGCCCGACACAGGGCTCAAACCCTTAAAACCGTGAGGTTATGACCTAATAAGCCAAAACCAAGAGTTGGACGCCCAACCAACTGACCCACCCAGGTGCCCCTAGCTATGTGTTTTTTATATGTAACCTTTATCATGTTGGGGAAGTTCCTTTCTGTTCCTAGTTTATTTAATGTTTTTATCATGGAGGTGTGTTAGATTTTGTCACATGCTTTTTCTGCATCAATTGAAATGATTGGATGTTTTTTTTTTCCTTTAGTCTGCTAACGCGTGTTTCACTGGTTAATTTTTTTATATTGAACCATGCGATATTGTGGTTTATAAGAAATACCTATTTGACCATTCAGGTGACCAAAGTAATATTTCTCATATGTATTTGGCCTTTGTTCACAGTTCCTGGCTCACAGTTCTCCCAAAACTCTTGGAATTTCCTGAGTGATAAGAGCAATGGGAGCATCTTTTGTTGTATTATTTGGTCTCCGTCCTCAGTTCATGAAAATGCTTCAGGGCCATAAAGGTGAAAGGGGTGTCTTGTTATTAATAAGCCCCTTTCTACCACAACTGGATTTTATGTTACTGAGGTGACTTTTGGAAAGCACCTAAGGATCGGGGCTGGTTGCCAGGGGAACCAACCATAAGTAAAAGGTTGGAACATTCAGTCCCACCACCCCCTGATATCCAGGGAGGGTAAAGGGGCTGGAGGTTGAATTGATCAGCGGCTAATGATTTCATCAATCATGCCTATGCAGTGAGGCCTCCATAAAAAACCCAAAAGACAGGGTTCAGAGAGTTTCCAGGTTGATGAACACATGGAGGTTCAGAGACAGTGGCATGCTCAGTGGCATAGAAGCTCTGGGCACTTGCCCCATACCTTGCCCTTCCCCATACCTTGTTTTTTCCACCTGGCTTTCCTAACTTACATCCTTTTATGACATATAAGTAAAGCAATAATCTTGTAAGTAAAGTGTTCTCTGAGTTCTATGAGCCACTCTAGCAAATTAATTGAATCCAGAGAGGGGATTGTGGGAACCTCTGATCCACAGCCAGTTAGAAGCATAGGTGATGACTTGGGCTTGCAGTTGGCATCTAAAGTTGATGGGGGAGGGAGGAGCAGTCTTGTAAGACTGACCCCTTAACCCATGAAATCTGATGCTACCTCCTGGTAGATAGTGATAGAACTGAACTAAACTACAGGACACCCAGCAGGTGTCTGAGAATTGTTTGTTGGTGTGGGGAACCCTCTCCTCTCCCCCCACAACCCCGACCATACACACATTTGGAATTGGTATCAGAACTATTTAAACCACCTTTGCACTTCTGTGATAAATCCCACTTGGTCATGGTGCATAATCCTTTTACCATGTGGTTATATTCAGTTTGCTGGTATTTTGTTGTGTCTGTCTCCATCTATATTCATAAGGAATATTGGTCTCTAGTTTTCTTGTGGTGTTTTTGTCTGCTTTTGGTATCAGGGTAATAGTAGTGTTTTGAAATGAGTTGGGAAATGTTCCCTTCAATTTTTTGGAAGAGTTTGAGAAGAATTAGCATGAGTTATTCTTTTAAATGTCTGGTAGAATTCACCAGTAACACCATCTGGTTCAGGGCTTTTCTTTGTTGGGAGGTATTGTGTGTGTGTGTGTGTGTGTGTGTGTGTGTGTGTGTGTGTGTGTTAGAGATTTATTTATTTTTGGGAGAGAGAGTGCAAGCAGGGAAGGGGCAGAGAGAGAGAAAGGGACAGAAGATCTGAAGCCGGCTCTGCACTGACAGCAGTGGGCCTGATGTAGGGCTTGAACTCATGAACCTCAAGATCATGACCTAAGCTGAAGTCGGATGCTCAACCAACTGAGCCACCCAGGCGCCCCGATGAGAAGTTATTGGTTGCTGATTCAATCTCCTTGTTTTAAGTCTATTCAGATTTTCTATTTCTTCTTGAGCTAGTTTTGGTAATTTACGGGTTTCTAGGAATTGGTTCACTTCATCTAGGTTATCCAACTTGTTGGCTTCTAGGTGTTCATCGTATTCTTTTACAATCCCTTTTTATTTCTATAAAATCATTAGTAATATTCCCTCCCTCTTTGATTTCTGATTTTAGTGAGTTTTTTCTCTTTTTTCTTAGGTAATCTGTCTAAAGGTATGTCATTTTGTTCATCTTTTAAAAAAAAAAACAACTTTTGATTCTATGGATTTACTCTACCATATTATTTCTTCTTCTTCTTCTTCTTCTTCTTCTTCTTCTTCTTCTTCTTCTTTTTTCTTTTTTCTTTTTCTTTATTTTTGAGAGAGTGAGCATGTGCATGCTCATGAGCAGGAGAGGGGCAGAGAGAAAGGGGGAGAGAGGATCTGAAGGGGGCTCTGCACTGACAGCAGAGAGCACGATGTGGGGGTCGAACTCACAAACCTGGAGATGATGACCTGAGCCAGAGTTGGATGCTTACTGACTGAGCCATCCAGGTGCCCCATCTGTACCATATTTATATTTCCTATTTCCTATATCTTCATTCTAATCTTCATTTCCTTCCCTCTGCTAGCTCTGGAATTAGTTTGCTTTTTCCTTTTCTAGTTCTTTAAGGTGGACAGTTAGGTTATTAATTGGAGATCTTTTAAGTTTATATATTTTTTGAGATAGAGCACAGGCAGGGGAGGGGCAGAGAGAGAGAGAGACAGACAGACAGACAGACAGACACAGACACGCAGGGCTTGAACTCACAAATCATGAGATCATGACCTGAATGGAAGACAGACGCTTAACTGACTGATCCATGCATGCGCCCCTCATCTCTTATTTTCTAATCTTTCTTGGTGACTTCCTCTTTGATCTGTTGATTAAGAGTGTGTTGTTCAATTTCCACATATTTGTGAGTTTACCAGTTTTCCTTCTGTTAATGATTTCTAGCTTGATTCCGTTGTGATCAGAAAAGATACTTTGTGATTTCAGTCTTTTAAAATGTTTTGAAACTCATTTTGTAGTCTAAATGTAATCTTTCCTAGAGAATGTTTTATGTGCACACAAGAAGACTATATTCTGCCATTGCTGGATTGCATGTTCTGTATACATCTGTTAGGCATCGCTGGTGTAGTGTTTAATCTTCTATAATCTTCTATGTCCTTATTGATATGAAAAATGGGGTATTGACATCTCTAGTTACTATTGTTGAACTGTCCATTTCTCCCTTCAATTTTGTCAATTTTTGCTTCATATATCATGAGGCTCTTTTGTTAGGTAGGGTGTGGGGGGATGTCTTTTTTTTGAGAGAGTGCGCATACATGCAAGTGGGGGAGAGGGACAGAGAATCTTTTTTTTTTTTTTTTTAATATTTATTTATTTTTGGGAGAGCGCAAGTGAGGGAGGAGCAGAGAGTGGGCTGACAGGCTGACAGCAGTGAGCCCAATGTGGGGCTCAAACCCACAAACCTCAAGATCATGACCTGACCCGAAGTCAGACACTCAACCAAGCCACCCAGGTGCCCAGAGAGAGAGAGGGGGAGAGGGAGAGAGAATGAGAATGAATGAATGAATGAATGAATGAATGAATCTTAAGCAGGCTCCACGCTCAGCGAGATCCTACATCCCTGGGATCATGACCTGAGCCAAAATCAAGAGTCAAATGCTCAGCAGACTGAGCCACCCAAGCGCCTCAAGTTCTATCTTCTTTCTGTTTTACATTTTTTATCAATATAGAACATCCTTCTTTTTCTCTTGTAACCTTTTTGGACCGGAAGTCTATTTTGTCTGATGCTAGTATGGCCATCCCAGCTCTCTCAGTTGCTATTTGTATGAAATACATTTTTCCATCCTTTCACTTTCAACTTATTTGTGACTTCGTATCTAAGGCGAGTGCCTTGTACACAGCATGTAGATCAATCCTGCTATCTCCCTTAAGCTTTAAAGTACTTGGATTCATTCTTGTCATAGAAAGCTCAAGAAATGCATGATGATAAGCACCATAATTGCCACAGTTTTGCACAATCAACTGCAACATCTGCCTCCTTGACAGTTTCAGAGATGGCCAACATGTGGTCTTGTTTCTCATTTTCTACCACAAAGCGGCCAGTAGAGTGGGGAGTTTGTTGTCATCACATTCTGCAGGTGATAATCGGTGACTGAGAGAGGCTATCTTACGGCATCTGTCTCACTGCCCTCCACACAGCCTGCCCTGCACACAGAACCGTCTCAACCTCCCTCACCCCTGAACACACAGATACATAGAGGAGTCATATGTGCTCTGGTGCTGACACCTACGTTTATTTTATTTATGATGGACCAAGAGGGAAGACAGCTTACCCAAGTCACATGGCTAGCCTGTTGGCCTTTCCCATCCAGTTCTGGAGGTTGTCTGTTCAGTGCTTCCCTTGTCCAAGGAGAAAAGCTAGTGAAGATTCTAGTACTCAGTGTGGTTCCAGGTAGCATCTCTGCCTAGGGTCAGATTGCTGTCAAATGCCGAACTCGGGTGCCCCCCTATAACGAAGGGTGCTCTGCCGTGAGTCTTGTTCTGATGTGTGCATGCCACAGTTCTGAAACCATGTCCTTGAGGTCTGGCCCCAGCTCCCAGCTGGTGAGGAGGCCTCCCCTGTCGTCTAGTGCACAGGCTCCGAAGTCTCATATCCAGGTTTAGGCCCCACTGGCCTGTGTCGTCCCTGGGAGGGTGTGAACAGCCTCCACCTGCTTGCTTGCTGGTAAAGTGACTGGAGGAGGGGGACTTTGGGTACATTCCAGGCACACAGCAGGCTGCTCAGACCTTGACTCCCTTGCCCTCTCCACAGGGCTCCCACACAGACCTTCCAGGAGGTATTGGGGAATAAACATGGGCTCAAGAAGCACTTGTGAGTGGTTCTTGCAGGTGAAGCCCCAGCCCTGGTGAGCTAGGAGAATCTGGCTCTTTGCACATACCAGAAGGGCCTCTGTATCCCCCTCTGCCCAGCTTCTCCTCCCCCAGGAAGCCACCGCCTGAGGGGTGGTTGTTTCCGCCACCCAGATGGGGCTGTCACAGCATCTTCATGTGGATTAGTGTTGCTGGCTCCAGCCAAGCTCCAAAGCTGATGCCAAATTAAATGTCAGTTGCTTTGAGGATGGTCGGCTGCTTCCCCAGAAGGAGCTAACAGAGCTATACACAGAGCTGAGTCTTATGCCAGACTCTAAACCCTCGTGTGTCTACACTGGGTGTCTGTTCCCTGCAGGGCTTATCTCTAAGAGTCAGTGTGTGAATGCACACACACACACGGGCACATGTTTATCTCTCCTCTCCTGTCTTTGCCTTTGCAAAGTCCCCCTCATGTCACCCATTAGATATGTGACCTTGAGGGAGGCCCTGGACCTCTAAGTTCTGATGTCATCATCTACACATAGGGGTATAGAGCCTGCCTGGAGAGGTCATGTGAGGGTGACACTAGATGCACGTGACAGCACGGTGAGGCCCCTGGGATCATCACGTGACACAGGATACCAACTGTTGCGATGTGAAGGCCTTGTGCCATATGCGCTAAGTGCCTCAGATGTCGTCAGCACATGGACGCTGTACCACATGCAGGAGCAGGTCTGGACCTGTCCATCCGTTGTTGATCAGCCTGTGTCTTATTTCCAGTTCAGGACCTCAAGGGGCTTGGCTATGAGAAAGGGAAGCCTGTAGGTCTGGTGGGTGTCACAGAGCTGTCAGATGCCCAGAAGAAGCAGCTAAAGGAGCAACAGGAGGTAAGTCTGTGTGGCATAGAGCAGGCAGGCTCCAAAGGGGCTAATGGAGTATTGTCCCCTCACCTCACAGGACAGCGGTCATGTTCTGTTCTTTCTGAGCCTCCCTGTGCTGGGTGGATCCCACCATCAGTGGAGAGGTTCTTGGATAGGCACGCCCTTGTCAATGGCATTTCACCCCCCAAAGGCCCTTCCCAGCCTGCAATTGGACCCAGAGCTCAGTCCTCACACTGCCTGGGCAGCCCCTGAGGCTGATGCTCCACAACTACTCCCCGACATGCTTGTGGGCTGTTCCTGACTAGGTAGTCTCCATTTTAAGCTCTCCTTCCAGTGCCCTCCAACATCCAGTACAGGACAGGCCTGGCTAGCACTGGGCGCCCTGAATGATGTGACAAATGCTCAGTTGGTGTTGCCTGTGTTGGGATGAGGGCTGGCTTGGCAGGGAGCTCTATGGCCAGGGGCTTAGCCTCTGCTGCTTTCCTGGGGAACTACAGGCACACCCTTGGTTCTTAGGGACAGCTCACCCTTGTCACCTCCTCCAGCCTGACAGCCCCGTCACATCTCCTTCAACCCTTCCGTGATCAGGGGCTTGCGGTGCCCTCGTTTGGTCCACAGCAAGGGTGCCCAGGATGTGCTGGGTTCGGGCCAGAAACCAGACTGGGTGAGGCAGAGAGGGCTCCTCCCTGCTGAAAATAGGGATCCAAGAAACCCAGGGCATGGCCTGGTACAGGACTTTGTCTTGAGTGCTTGCTCCAAGCTCTGCTCACGTGCCGGCCCAGGGAGGGCAGAAAGTGGGAAGGGTGAGGGGGCCTGACCTGCATAGGGAAGGCCAGGGGGTTGGCCTCCTGCACGTGTGGTACATTGCCTTGCTCACTGGCATGTGCTGCCCGCAGATGCAGCAGATGTATGACATGATCATGCAGCACAAGCGTGCGATGCAGGACATGCAGCTGTTGTGGGAGAAGGCACTGCAGCAGCACCAGCATGGCTACGACAGCGACGAGGAGGTAGACAGCGAGCTGGGCACCTGGGAACACCAGCTGCGGCGCATGGAGATGGACAAGACTCGGGGTGAGCCAAAGCGCACATTGCAGGTGGGGCACGGTACCTAGCTGAGGCCTTGCCCTGAGGGTACTGCAGGCTCAGGAAGCCACACTCACCTGCCCGGGAAGGCACCTGGAGACACCACAGTGGGGCCTTAAACCACCTGCCCAACCTATAAGACCTTGGGCAAGAGATTCAGCTTCTCTGCGCCTCAGGTTCCTCAGAGGAAAAAGAAATGGTTCTTTGTAAGTGTTCACTGCTGTCTGAACATGGCACTTAGCAGGGCTGCCTGGAGCAGCAGGGGTTTGGGTCAGGGTCTCAACCATCTGCCTCATTCCCCCATAGCCCCAGACTCCCCTCCCCACACAAGACTCATACCTGTGCTGTGAGACCACCCAGCCCACTCCCTGACTTCTTCCTTTTCTCCTCTCACCTTTCCCTCCTCTACGGGCAGAATGGGCCGAGCAGCTGACAAAGATGGGCCGTGGCAAGCACTTTATTGGAGACTTCCTGCCACCAGATGAGCTGGAGAAGTTCATGGAAACCTTCAAGGCCCTGAAGGTGAGCTGGGAGCATCCCTGGGCACCAGCCCCTGATGTAGGCCTGTCTAGCAGGCAGCCCTTCGAATGTTCCAGCCCCTCCTGTTAGCATCACGAGGCAGGCGCCTGAGGCAGCCTCCAGGCCCCCCTCATTCACAGGAGGAGCTGGGCCCTCTTGCCTCAGGAGGCATCTGTTTATGATAGACACCGTCTGTGAAGGGAATTAGCAAATAACAGCTCAGCTGCCGCTTTAGAAACATTTCCCAGGGCTTCAGGGAAATTCTGCTTTCAGTGGAGCCAATTAAGTGCAGTTTACAGGCAAAGCGTTTCTCAGGCAGAAGTCCCCAAGGACTGGGTTCTCCAGAACAAGAACTTCACATTCCTCCCATGCTGTTCTCATGCTCGTGAGGAGAGACAGCTGACGGGACACATCCCATGCCCTCTTTTGGGGGATTTTTGTAAAGCCGCTTTTGTACCGCATAACCTCATCAACAAGGCAGGCACCTTATTGACCACATGTTTTAGCATCCTGTGTAATGAATTGCCCTCAGAACATAGGGCTTTTTGTTGCTAATGAACCATTAATTTTTCCTGTGGTGGGTGAGGCCTGTGTGACCGACCACCTTGCCCTCTTTGACTTGGCCACCAGGCAGCTTGGTACAAAGTCTGGCCCTGGGGACCCTGAGAAAGAGCATCTTGGTCTGTTCTCAAGGAACCTGATCTGGTGCAGAGGAGGCAGATGGGCAGGTGGTCCCAGCAGCCAGTGAGGTTGTTGTGGGCAGTGCGGTGGGTGGAGGCTGTTCAAGCCAGGGCTGGGACCTGGGACAGTTGTAGCCCTGGTAGATGACAGCCAACTCCTTGCCCTGCAGGAGGGCCGAGAGCCTGACTACTCCGAGTACAAGGAGTTCAAACTGACGGTGGAGAACATTGGCTATCAGATGCTGATGAAAATGGGCTGGAAGGAGGGCGACGGGCTGGGCTCAGAGGGCCAGGGCATCAAGAACCCGGTCAACAAGTGAGTGTACACTCCCCCTACCACCCTTCTGCTGGCACTGGCCTGGCCCCCTGCTTACTCTGCCCTGTCATTCCCCTGCAGAGGCACCACCACAGTAGATGGAGCCGGCTTTGGCATCGACCGGCCAGCAGAGCTCTCCAAGGAGGATGACGAGTATGAGGCCTTTCGCAAGAGGATGATGCTGGCCTACCGCTTCCGACCTAATCCCCTGGTGCGTGTGTCCCCAGCCTCCCACACGGCTTCTGGCTGGACTCTCCAGAATCTTCACAGGGGGGTGGCAGTGCTGGTAACAGAGCTTCCCCTCCTGCCCCAGTCTAGCTAGGCAATGTCTCACCAACACCTCTACACCTTTCCACCTGCCGTCCCCTCTGAGCTCTGGTGAGCTCAGTAGTCCCTAGAAGGTTCTGGGCAGGAGGAACGGCTGTCTTTAGCATTCACCCCCTCCTCTTCTCCCCATTTTATCTTATTTGCCTCCCACAGAACAACCCCAGACGGCCTTACTACTGAGTATTCCAGAAAAACACACGAACGTATTTTCCAAACGACCGACCGTCCCTGGACTGTGGAATGTTCCGGCCTGCATTTCTGCCTGCCCTTCCCGTCGTCTCGAGTGTCGTGCCGTGTATTAAAAGTTCCAGCGCTTGCCCACCATGGCAGCCTGGTTTTGCCATCACCAGAAACCACTCCTGTTTCCTTAGCTGCAGGGCTTGGCTGGGCAGATGGGCTGGGATCCTGCTGGGAAGGTTCCTTAGTGCTTGAAGAATCTGAGAAAACCACCTAGACCCTGTCTGCCTGTGGCCTCCCTCCCCCCACCCCATCATCCTGGGTTAGAGTTGAGGGAAGCGTCCATGGACCTCCTGAGTGGGACTGGTGGCCGGCCAAACAAGAGCTGGCTGCACCTGGACCAGAGACATCAGGGGCATCCCAGTGTAGCACTGTGCTGCAGGAGGACGTTGGAAGGGGTCCCTAGACAGGGCCCAGACCTTAGAAGTGTGAGGCATGTCTACCCAGGGCACACCTATGCCAGTCACCTTGCCAGCAGGTGGCGCTGACGACAACTCCTCCCTGCAACAGTCACACACGGCAAGCCTAGCCTGTGATAGCTGCAGCCTAGGCTGCCCCAGCTGCCCTGGGTCCTGCCATTGGGGTAGACACTTAAGTCCCTGGGGCTCATGCCCCAGGAGGTGGCTTTATGGGCAGATGCAGCCTACATCTTCAGAGCCTGCACGTCCCATTTGTGCCGAGACCACCTGGGGCTCTTCCTCGGTTGCAGCTGCTGAGTGAGAAGCTTGGGTGGGGTCCCAGGAATCCAAGAGCCCTGCTTGAAGTATTATGGCTTGGAGATCTGAGGGGTCCCCACAACTCCTCCATATGTCCACACATGCCCCTAGTGGGTTCTGCTCAACACCTGTGGGCTCATGGGCTCTGAAAACTCTAGCTGGAGCTGGGCTTCTGGGCTAGCCTGCATTCTCACTGTCATTCAGTAAACACAACACTGAATGGATAGGATCTGCCCTCTGGCATGGCATTGAACCTGAGACTGATAAATGCTGCGAAGAGGAACTAGGTGCTGTCATGGAGGTGGCCTGGGGAGTGTCTTAATGGGCAGGGGTGGGAGTGTCCAGGTACTGGGAGTCTCAACAGCAGAGCCCAGGCTGGAATGATGTATGCCACCCTGTCTCCCCTCCATGGACACAGCCTAGAGCAGGGCAAAGGGGTGACATTCCCATGCATGGAGGCTGCCCAGGGGTCCCCGGGCTTGAGCACAAGAGTAGCTCTGGGGAGCCAGAGTTTCCATGGATAGGGACCCTAGGCATTAGTCCCAGGCACCTTGCCATCCAGGTAAAGGTCACCCCTTAATTGAATTCTCAGTGACTGGGAGGCTTGCCAGACTCAGCCCACGGACTTTACTCCCAGGCAAGTGGAGAGTTGGAAGAGATGGCCTCTGAATTCAGTGTGCTTGTGCAGGTGGCTCATTGCAGACAGATGCAAGGCCAGGTTGCTGGACAGCTAGACCAGACACCCCTGGTCCCGCAGGGTATCAGCCCAGCAAGGACCCTGGGCAGAGAAGGTACCTGGAGGAGGGGACACTGGGATCTGCTTTAAGGGGTGAGGAAATACCTAGAGGGTCCATCTTACAGACAGAAAAGAGGCCTGGGCGTGTGTTGGTACTGCTAGAGTTGGGAAAAGCCCAGAAAGGAGACTGGAGCCTCAGGTCAACCCAGAGGAAACTGAACTTCATGGGCAATAGACAACTAGGGAGGGAGGCTGTCAGGTTGGTGGCAGGTTCAGAGATGGGCCCCAGCTGGCATAAGGCCAAGGGGCTGTGTAGAAAAAGGGTGAGTGTTAGAATATTCCCTAACCACAGACTGTGGGCTCCCCCAAGGGCAGTTATTGCTGTTTCCAAAGCCACAAGTACCACATGGGCAAGAGTCCAAAGCTGGTTGGAGGGAGTGACAAAGACAGCTGCCTAATTCTCTCCCCCACCGTACAACCCTCTCTCCCTGATCCTGAGCACCCCCCATCCACACCCTTTTACATTTTCCCCAGCCTCCTGTAAGCTGTTCAGAACCTCAGCTCTCCCCTCTGTTCCTCCCACCACACACCGGCCCCAGGCCTGATCTATTGCCAGAAACACTGTTCCCAAACTCCTCACCAAACTGGAGCAATCCACACCCAATCTAAACACACCCTTTGGACTCCCTCCCTTTGACTCCACCCACTGTGCAGGGTCGCAGGCTCAGCTGCCCACAAGGTGCCCATGCTACGTGGAACGAAGCACAGAGAGTCCTTCAAGAGACCCTCAACCCTTGATCTTGGCTGCCTGCCTTGAGATAGTCCCCAGATCCAGTCAAAGCTTCACACCCGAACACGTGCTTAAATGTGTGTGGCCACTGCGTGAACACTCAAGTCCAAGGGCTCTGAAGGGAACTCTGTGTCCAAACGACTGAGGTTCCTCCATTAGCGCATATGGGCAATGCCCACTTGATCCTAGGGGGAGGAAGGTCTAGGGAATGTGGAATTAAAAAGACTTCTCTTCGGGGTCGAGGTTGGTACACCGGTGCCCTGGGACAGAAAATGCAGAAGTGCAGAAGGAGGACCGGAGAAAGAATTCTCTTAGAATGAAGTTGCTGGCCCAGGGCCCCAAGGTTGCAGACCCGCGCCTCAACAGCGGAAGAATCCGGAGACGTGGTGTTCTAGCTTTTTATAGAGAAACAGGCTTGGGCGGCTGGGAAGGCCTCTGAGAACAGCCCAGAGTCCCGCCAGGGTGAAGTGAGAGAGGGGTGGGGAGAGGGGCCGCCTCAAGGAGGAGGGGCCTCAGAGGCTCCCCGGGAGCTAGCGGAGCGGTCGAGGAACTGCGGCGGGACCAGGGCGCAGCGGGGGGCGACCTTTGCGCAGGGCGGGGCCGGGACCGGCCGGGTCCCTGGCACCCCCCTCCCTCCGCCCGCCCAGACGCGCCACTGCAGAAGAGACGGGCGCCCAGGAGGCCGCGCCGAGGCCGCGCCGGGGTACAGGCGCCGCTGCTATGGACATCCCGCCGCTTGCCGGCAAGATCGCCGCTCTGTCGCTCGGCGCCCTCCCCTTGTCCTACGCGCTCAACTACGTCTCGGCGCTCTCGCAGTGCGTAAGGGGAGGGGCCAGGGCGGACTCGGGGGCGGGGGTGGGCGGCCAGGGCGGATTGGTGGTAGCCGGGAGAGAGGATGCGCGACGGCTAGCCTGCCTCTCCCAACCCAGCGTCCCTGCACAGCTCTGGCCTGGAGGAAGGGGGCTAGGGCAGAACTCCCCACACCCCCACCCAGTCGGAAGTCCTTTTTCTGCCGGGCAGGGGGCTGTGTGTTGGGGGTGGAGGGCGCTCCTGGGACGTTTAGGGCCTGGGGAGAAAGGTTGAGAAGCAGAGTCCCCCAAAGGCAGGGTTTTGGAGGGTTTCCGGGGTTTTCCCAGGGCTGTGCCCAGCTCCAGACTCACCAAAGTCACAGTATTGCCCCAGATAAGGTCCTGATGACCTAGCTCTTGACACACACGCACACAGGGACGCACGTTCTGTTCCACCACCCCTACCAGATGGCCCCTCCATCGCCTGTCTCAAGCTTGGGACTTTTTTCGTTTAAGGTTTGGCCCACCCTGTCTTTAGTCTGTTTTCCCTACGTATTGTGACCTCCCCTGGCTCTTAACCCTAGACCCTAGCCCTGTGGATCCTGCCACTGTGTACCAGACATCTGCAAGCCCCTCAGCCAGGGGCTCAACTAGCTCAACTCAAGACATGGGATAGAGGGAGTCTTGACTATGGGGTTGGCTCCTTGGGTACAAATTCCTGGCTCTATCCCCCTGGAACTTGGGTGAGCTAGGTTGTTTCTGAGAGCCTCAGTTTCTTCAGTGTGTAATGAACATAATCCTAGACCTCATCCCATAGTTACAGTTAAGGATTACAAATTGTGTGGTCTTATCTGATTACTATAATTGTCATTGTTGGGGCCAGGATGGGGATTGTCAGGTGTCAGAGGGGTCCATGAGAAGGTAGGAGTCTGGAGAGAGTGTAGGGGAGAGTGTGGGACCCTGGATAGCTTTCCCACCCCCCACTCTGCCCACTTGTGTTGGGGGCTGCCCAAAGATGGCTTCTATTATCTACGCAACCTGCCTTATCAGATTGATGGGGACAGATCAGGGCAGGGGTAGGGTGGAGTTGATGGAAGTATTTGGACTTTAGCTGGGAGGAGTCTGGAGCTTCAGAGAGTGAGGTGTACTGGGCTGAGCACTTAGAGACCTGACAGGCTTGGGCACTGGGTCTGGCCACAGAGAGGCTTGGTGGGACTGAATGACTGACAGCAAATTGAGTTAAACACATATCAGCAAGTGACAGGATGAATTGTATAGTCAGAAAGAGTTGGGGCACCTCGCTGGCTCAGTCAGAAAAGCACATGACCCTTGATCTCAGGGTTGTGAGTTCGAGCCCCATGTTGGGTGTAGAGATTACTTAACAATAAAATCCTAAACAAAGAATTGACTGATGCCCACCCTGTACTTGGCCTAAGTTTGGCAATGATCCTTTCTAAGAAGTCAAGGAGGGTTTCCTGGAGGAGGAGTCATGAAAGATAGGCTATGAAGGATGAGTAAGAGTTTGCCAAGTGGAAGAGACTTCTGGAAGGAGTTTCCCGGGGGGGGGAAACAGTTGAGGCAACAGCCTAGTAATGGGAAAGGGCAGTTTCAGGGAATGAGCGATTCCTGGATGGACAGATACTTCAGCCTCAACATTTTGAGCTTCCTAGAGTCTGCTTTTGGCCTCACCAGGGCAAGGTGGGGCCTCAGCACTGGGCCTGGCCTCTCTGACTTGTTTTCCCTCTCCACAGCCCCCTGGGGGTGGCATTGATGAGTGCCCTGATCCTGGGTCTGCTTTTCATGGCTATCTACAACTTGTCTCCTGGCGATATCTACTATGACCCACTCTATGCTGGTGAGTCAGTCAGAGAGAACTGTGTGAGCAAGGGCCTCCTCCATCAGACTGGGGGTCCTTGAAGGGCTCCCATCAGACTGGAGAAGCTCACAGAGACTGGAGAACCCTCAGTGGTTGGGGAACCTTAGAGGGCCACCCCCTTCAGACCTGGGGCTCTTCAGAGAAGGACTGTATCTTCCCCTCAGACTGGGAGCCCCTGAAAGACTTCCTCATCACTTTGGGATCCCCTGAGGGCAGAGACAGTGCCTTCTCAACCTGAGGACTTCCAAAGGCAGGGACTGTGCCTCCTCATGAGGCAGGGCTGTGGGTCATGTGACCGGTGGAGCATGGTGACTGGGAGCAGTCGTTGGACAAGGATCCTTGCCTGGAATCTGGGTCTCAGAAAAGCTGCCTCAGGCCTCTCCCACACCCAGGCTGTGCCCCGCCCACTTTTCCCACAGTGTTCACTATCTTCGCCTTCACCTCGGTGGTGGACCTCCTTATTGCTCTCCAGGAAGATGGCTACATGGTGGGCTTCATGGAGTTCATTACCAAGGAGGTACATAGCGGGCAGCTGGGGATGCCTCCTGCCCTGTCGCCCATCTGAGCCCTGACCTGCCCTTGCAGGGAGAGCCATACTTGCGCACTGCCCATGGAGTCTTCATCTGCTACTGGGATGGCACCGTTCACTACCTCCTCTACCTGGCCATGGCTGGTGCCATCCACAGAAGGTGCATGGGGTGGGTGGAGTGGCACCTGGACCATGAGAAGGAGGTCACGTTCTCAGGTGGGGTCCCAAGCCTGAGTGGAGCCAGAAGTGTGCGTAGGGGAAATCAGGAGGCTTCTCTAGGGCTCCAGCCAGGAGTGGCCAGGGAATGTCACAGGTGTATGCTATAGTTAGCTCTCTTCTCTTGTACTGCCCTGTGCCTAGGCAGCCACTTCTGTCCTTGGACAGACAGTCTGACTGTTCATTCCTTCATTCATCTCCCTGTTGTCCCTTCTGTCCTGGACAAAACTGGGAGGGACCCAGAGTTGGGGAGCCCAGGGTGGACCCTGGCCTCTGGCTGGGGCTCTGAGACTTGGGAACAGGCATCTGTTGGTCACCCCTCTGTCCCTGACCCCAGGAAGAGATACCGGAACCTTGGACTGTACTGGCTGGGATCTTTCATCATGAGCATTCTGGTATTTCTTCCAGGAAACATCCTTGGTAAGGACTTGGCTTTGAGGGATCCCATCTCCTCGGGCTGGGTCACTATCCTGCACCGAGAAGGTTCATAGGTAGAGGGGAGAGGCAGACCAGTATGTGGAGTGGCTGAACCAGAGGGATACCCAAGGTGTATCCAGAGGGAGCAAGTATAGAGGCTATACCCAGAAGGTAAATTGAGGCAAGCCAGGCTAAGGAGCATAGACATCATCTTATGAGCATTGGGGAGGCAGAGCTGTTAGAGCTTAAATAAAGATTGCATTTGTGTGGGGCGTGTGGGTGGCTTGCAGTCAGTTAAGCGTCTGGCTCTTGACTTCAGCTCAGGTCATGGTCTCACAGTTCGTGAGATTGAGCCCCACATCAGGCTCTGTACTGGCAGCACAGGAGACTGCTTGGGATTCTCTCTCTGTCTCTCTCTGTCTCTGCCCCTCCCCTGCTCTCTCTCTTTCTTTCTCAAAATAAATTTTAAAAAATGAAAAAAAAATTGCATTTGTGAATTACTAGTTCCATCTAGGGACTCTGGTGTGATTCACCTACAGGTCTGGCCAGGTCTGGGTGATCCTCCACTGAGTGACACCCCCACTCTCCTACTATGACAGGGAAATACAGCTCAGAGATCAGACCTGCCTTCTTCCTGGCCATCCCCTATATGCTGGTCCCATGCTGGGCTGGCATGAGGGTCTTCAGCCAGTCCCGGGCACCAACCAGCTGTATCCCTCACATGGTAAGTGCCCTGCCCCCAGACAGTTCCCTGTGCCAGCATACCTCAGTGTCCCCCCATTAGAGTTCCTTGTGGTCAAAAATATGCCCTCTTTGGAAGGATCTCCTTGGCCATTAGGAAAGAAGGGATGAGCCTTTATTGAGTGCCTGTTGGATGCCAGACTTCTCACACTGTCTCTCTCCCATGGGGCAGGTACAGGAGGAGCAAAGAAAGGGCCTCCTGCGACGCCCGGTTGACCTGGTCCTTGTCATATACCTCACCCTTGCTGGGTTCTTCACCCTCTTCCGGGGCCTGGTGAGTCTGCAGTGGCCAGCCTTTCTTCTACCTCCAGCCCCCTTTCCTGTCCCCTCCCCAACCATGTTCCTTTACCCAGTGCAAGGACGCTACTGCTGTCCTGTCTCATCATCCAGGAAGGTTCTTCACCGAGTCTGATCTGAGTGTTCCATGACAAAGCCCCACTCCCTATAACCTTCCCAGCCAAAGTGAAAAGCCAAGGGTAGGGGAGGCCAGAGCCAAGGGTACGGGACCCGCCTGGGAGGGTGGAGAAAGCTTCTCGTGGGAAAAATGTTTCAGATAGGTTGTTGGTTTGCCTGTCTGCCCCAGGTGGTGCTTGACTGCCCCACAGATGCCTGCTTTATCTACATCTATCAGTATGAGCCATACCTACGGGACCCCGTGGCCTATCCGAAGGTGCAGGTGAGAGGGCAGATGGGAGGAGAAGGCCATATGGTCCTGTCATGGATAGAGGTCTACCAAATCCTCTTTGAGGCAGGCACCACAAACACAAGCCAGTTTATTGTCCTACCAGGACGCCGGGGTGGCTTAGTCAGTTGAGTGTCTGACTCTTGGTTTCGGCTCAGATCATGCATGATCTCACAGTTCATGGGTTCGAGCCTCGTGTTGGGCTCTGTGCTGGCAGTGTGGAGCTTGCTTGGGATTGTCTCTCTGCCCTTTCCCCTCTCACGCTGTCTCTATCTCTCTCTCTCTCTCTCTATATATATATATATATTTTTTTTAAGTTAAAAAAATTCATTGTCCTACCAAAAATGTCTGTCTTCAAAAATGAAGACAGATATGGTCTTCAAGTATGGCTGGACCTAGGAGCTAAGGCAACTCTGTCTCTGGGCTCTGTTTTCTTTGCATGGACTCCACTCCCTGGTAGTCACTTTGTGGGATTGCAGAGTCAGCCTTGGGCAGCTCCAGGCCTCCATCCACCCTCCTTAACCACCCCAGAAGAATCTGAGCTCTTATTTCCCCAGAGCTTAAGCACAAGTCTCAGGCAGGCCCTGATTGGCCCACATGCCCATCATCACTGAATAACATGTCCATTCTGTCGCTGGGGGCTGGAGTTTTGCAGTTGGCCAGGGTCACATGCCACTTCCGGAGTAATGTGGGTGGGCTCAGTGTGTGTATGTATGTGGCAGGGGGAATACCCAAGGGAAATAGAGAAAAGTGTACATCGGGTTGGGAGCACAGAGAGCCCCCGTCCTGCCTGGGTGGGATCTGAGGCTGGCCAGATCCTCCCTGGGGTCTCTACCTCAGGGGTCTCAAGAGACCTGGCTGGGGCAACTGCTCATCCTCCTGGTCGTGTGCCCCTTAGATGCTGGTGTATATGTTCTATGTGCTGCCCTTCTATGGCCTGGCTGTCTATGCTCTCATTGTCCCTGGCTGTTCTTGGCTGCCTGACTGGGCCTTGGTGTTTGCTGGAGCTGTTGGCCAGGTGAGGTGGGGGGGGAGGGGGGAGGGGGAGGTGTGGGTGGATCAGTAGGGAAGAAAGTTTCTGCCTACCCATCAAATGCTCTTCTGCCCTCCCTGAACAGGCTCTGAGAGGCCCCACCCTCAGCTTGGTACCCTAAGATACACTCCATGGGGTCCCAACTCCGTGGGGTCAGAACTAGAGAGAGGGAAGGATAGGGGCTGAGAGGGATTCCAGAGAGGGAAGATTTCCTAGAAGAGTGAGCGTAGAGGTTGGGCTTTGATGTATGGGTATGAGTTCTCTAGGCAGGGAAGGGCATTTCAAGAGTGGGAAGAGCATAAAAACACATAGGCGGATAGTGGTTTAGTAGAGCCACAACATGGGTTAAAGGCAGAGGCAAGAGAATTTGACAGCTAGATGCTGCGGGCTTTCAACTCTGAGCTTGGGGGAGCCATGGAATATGTCTGAGCTGTGGAGGGCGCAGTCAGAGCTGGAGGGCTTGCTTCTGAGTTTCTGATGGAAAGTGATAAAGCCTGGGCCCAGGCCTGGGCAGGGGTAACCAGGAAGACATCTCTGGGGTAGAATGGACCAGATTTGTGTCGGGGACAGAAATGGGGTAGGGAAGAGCAGGAGGAAGAGCCGGGCCCAGATCAGAGAGATGGGAAACAGGGCCCACTTAAAAGAGTGGAGATGGTTCTGGTTAGACAGCTGGGGAGAGGCTCACAGACAGATGGACAAGGACAGACAGTACATGCAGGGGCAGGAATATTTAGAGGCAGACAGATGGGCTGGAGAGGGGAAACAGGTCATCAGCCTGGGCTCCCTAGGGTGGGGTATTGATGATACTAGGACTTATTCTCTCCAGGCCCCTGACATCCACCCTCCCTGTGTGGCCACTAGGCACAGTTCTCGCACATGGGTGCCTCCATGCACCTGCGCACGCCCTTCACCTACCGTGTGCCTGATGACGCCTGGGCCTGCTTCTTCGGGTGCAACCTGCTGTATGCGCTGGGCCCCCACCTGCTGGCCTTCCGCTGCCTTCAGTGGCCCGCCTTCTTCCTGCGCCCTCCCCCTGGCCCCCCGGCCCACCACAAGAAGCAGCACTGAGAGGGCTGGGGACTCCCCAGGACTCTGTTTACATGCCTAGCAAGCCCTGCTTGGGGAAGGGTGGGCTGGGTTGTTTAGAGGCAGAAAGTACATCTCCAGGTGCCTTTGGTCCTGCCCATGGTGGTTTCAGGCCAATGGACAGGATGGGAGGCCCAAGGGCCAAGTGTTCCCACAGAGAGGGCCACAGACATGCTCAGCTGTCATGGTACCCCAAATCCCACAGGACACTTCTACTGCCTTCCAGAATTTACCCATCATACCATACCCCACGGACCCTTTAGTAAAAAACCTTTTGATGCCCAAATATTGCTGCTGCCTGAGTGTTTCAGGATTCAGAGGTCAGGGACCTGCTTTTCAGACCCCATGAGGGCCTACCCATCACTGCCAGCGTGGCCATCAGGAGCTGGAGAAGCCGGACAGCAGAAGTCTGCCTCTGGTTGGTATGCACAGCTCCATCTTCCAGATGGGGAAAACTGAGGCTCAGAGAGGTCAAACTCTGTCTGAGTTCACAATCAGTAGAGAAGCATCTGAAACCTAAGTTCTGACAATAAATTATAAATACTAATAGTGTGGCACAGTTATTAAGCACCTACCGTATACCATTTCAAGGGCTAACCTCAAGTGGTACATGCTGGATCTTACCATATATTCCAGATGGGGAAACTGAGCCTGCAGGAGGTAAAGGTCCTGTTCGGAGGTCATGGCTCCTGGATGCAGCTGAGCTAAAGGACAGAGCCCTGGCCTAGCCCATCCAATCATGGACTCTATAACCCTGCCTCTGCTGTATGGTTGGTTCATATTTTGGGGAAACTGAGGCTGAGGAGGCAGCCAAGGGGTTGAGGAAAAGGCTCATTTTATTCCAGGTTCAATGGTTCATTTTCATTCCTGGTTTGAACTTGGGTGAAGGGCCAGGTTCTGGGGGTGACTCAGGCCCAGAGTGGGTCGGGCTTGATCAGACTCCCCTGTTCCCTGCCCCTACCAACATTTCTTAGGCACCTATTGTGTTCCTAGCCATTGGATCTTCACCAAAGAACCACCCAGCACTCTGTTTCCCAGAGGTGGAAACTGAGGCTCAGAGACACCAAGCCTCTCTTCCAAGGTCCTACAGCAGGTGAGAGGCAGAGGCAGATTTGAACCTGTTGCTGCAAGTTCCCTCTGCAGAGTGTGTGACTGTTGTGTGGGGCCCCCACTCCGCAGAGTGAGAACCTTTTGGTGCCCAGGACACTGCGATGGCCGCCAAGTGACAAATGGGAAAACTGAAGCCTGCAGGCCAAGCCCCTTTCGCAGGTTACTGAGCCCTCCCGGCTCACCTTGGGCATCCTGCATGGAAGACTCCATCAGGCCCCCCTCCTCCATTTTAGAGATAGTTACACTGAGGCCCAGAGTTTCCTCTGCCTGCCCAAGACCAGCCAGCAGGATCGGCGACGTGGACCTGAACTCACTGTCCAGCGCGGTCCTTCCTCGGCTTGCGCCCCTGGTTTCTTCCCGGAGCGCGTGTCGCTGCGTCCCCTTTAAAGCTCCTCCCCGCTCCCGCGTCCGCCTCCCTCCTCCCCTTGCAGGCAGACGCCGGGATTGCGCCGCCTGAAGGGACTTGCCCAGTCCTTCCTGGGTGTTCGGGGAGCGCAGTCCCGGCGCGTAGGGGCCGCTCGGCGGGGGCCGCACGGGCAAGATGGTGAGTGGGGCCACGGGCGCGGGTCCCGGTAGGTCCCTCTCTGGGAATCTGTCTCGCTCCGTGTCTGAATCTACGCCCCTCAGTGTTTCTCCTCTCAGTCTCTCTCTCCCTGCTCCACCTCTCCCGTCCCCTCCGTCTCTCACCCTCTTGTATCTCTGTTCCTTGAACTCTGCCTCTTTTATATCCCTCTCCTCTCCCTACTTTTCCCTCCCTCTTTTTGTCTTCCTGGTCCCTTTTCTTTTACTCTGAGTCCCTACCTCCGCGTCCCCCTTCTCTCTTCTCCTCTTGCTCCCTTTCGTCCCTCCCCTTCAGTCTCTTTCCTTAGCTTCTGTGTCTCTTTCCCTCTCGCGGTCTCTCCTCTGCCTCTCCTTCTCTATCTCCCTCTCCCCCTGCTTTTCTCCGTCTCGTTTTCTTTTCCTCGCCCTCTTAGCCTCTCCCTCTCTCTTCCTCTACCCCTCGCACCCCCTCCCCCGCCGCCCCCACACCGCCGCCGCTTTGCTGCAGTCTCCTGGCGCACGGATAACCTTGCCGCTGCCGCTGCTCCAGCTCCTCCCCCCTCCCTCCCAATCCTGGCCTGGGCCGGCCAGAGAAGGGGGCGGAGCTCCGAGCCACCAGTGTGGGGGGTGAAGGGGATCTGGCGGGTGGCCTGCGCTCGACTAAGGGCAGGTGGCCCAGGGGTGTGCGCTTTGCGTGGGAACTGGAGTGTCAGGTACCGGGAGAGTGCGCGGGTTAGGGGGTGGAGGCTGGGAGGGTCTGCCAGCCTTCCCCTTGGAAGATTCCTCTGGGACCCTGGCCGAGGTGGGGACCTGGGCATGTGAGAATTCCTCGCCGTGGGGAAGGAAGGTCGGGGCTAGTCCTCCGACAGGCAAAGTCCAGGAGGCTGGACTGAGTGCCGTATGCCCCCAGGTGTGTGCTCGGGCGGCCCTCGGTCCCGGCGCGCTCTGGGCCGCGGCCTGGGGAGTCCTGCTGCTTACGGCCCCCGCAGGGGCGCAGCGCGGCCGGAAGAAGGTCGTGCACGTGCTCGGTGAGTCTGGACAGCAGAAGCGGGTCTTGCCCCACGGGAGCCATGGCCAAATGTGATGGCCTGGGTGCAGGGAGGATGTAGGGGGTAGGGCATTGAGATGTTCCTGATAGCCGGAATCCCCCCCCCCCCCCCCGCCCCTACCCCTCTGAGTTCCAGTTCCCTTCCCTGAACTCCTTTAACCTTCGGATCTCCTGACCTCCACCCAGGTCTTTTTCCCATAACACTTGCCTGGGATCCCCTTCCCCAGGTTCCCCACTCCGCTTCCTAGGACCACTTCTGAACTCTGCTTGACTCTCCCACAGAGGGTGAGTCGGGCTCGGTGGTGGTGCAGACGGCGCCTGGGCAGGTGGTCAGTCACAGGGGTGGCACCATTGTCTTGCCCTGCCGCTACCACTATGAGGCAGCCGCCCACGACCACGACGGCGTCCGCCTCAAGTGGACCAAGGTGGTGGACCCACTGGCCTTTGCCGATGTCTTCGTGGCGCTCGGCCCCCAGCACAGAGCATTTGGCAGCTACCGCGGGCGTGCGGAGCTGCAGGGTGATGGGCCTGGGGATGCCTCCTTGGTTCTCCGAAACGTTACGCTGCAAGATTATGGGCGCTATGAATGCGAGGTCACCAATGAGCTGGAAGATGACACTGGCATGGTCAAGCTGGATCTCGAAGGTAACCAGCCCATGGACAGGATGAACCATGTTTCTAAGGAAAGAGAGTGGGAGATAGTGCAAAGGATAGGAACCAAATCAAGTTGACCTAAAGGAATTTAGGGGTAAGGTAATGATTCTGATCTGGGGTGAATTTGCTCCCCAGACACATTGGCAATGTCTAGAAAGGGGTTGCTGATGGCAGCTAGTGGGTAGAGGCCAGGGATGCTCCAATACATCCTACGATGCACAGGACGGTCAACCCCCTTCCCTTCCCCCCGCCCCCCTTGCAAAGGATGATCCCATCTAAAGTGTCAATAGTAAGGACTTTGGGAAATCCTGGGGTAGGATCCAGGCACAGTTAGATCCAGGGAGATTCACTCACACCATGTCAGGAATCCCTTCCTCACCTGTTTCCCTGAGTGGGCTTTCCTCAGGCAGGTTTTCAGCTCAGCAATTAATTTCCTAACAGGGCTAGATAGAGTCCCAGAGTTGTCCCTCATTGGCCCAGCTTGAGTCATGTGTCCATCCATGAGCCAATTACGTGGCCAGGAGATGGGATGTTCTGATTGGCTGACTGCGGAGCTGGGAGGTGGGCGTTCTATCTGAAGAATTCCCTCCCACCTGGTTCTGCTTCCTCAGCCCACCCAGGAAGATTCTAGGAGAAATTTCAGAGCCCTCACTTGCTGAACCTCCCAACAATAGCAAATAATAATAATAGCAGCCCTCCTTTATTGGAAGCTCTATGTGCCATGAGCTTGAAGAGCTCGCTGGAGTCTCTTGTTTAATTTCCCCCAAACTCTGAGGGAGATCCTATTACCAGCAGATGGGCAGTTGACTCAGGTTAGAGCCTTGCCCAGGACACATGCAAATGAGTGATAGAGCCAGGACTCAAGCCTCCGTCTGTCAGGGTCCAGGCCTTCTCTCTGACCCCTGTTTGTTCCTCCCTTCATCTGCTGAGAGATGCATCGGCACCTCCAAGGTCTGCCCCTCAAACACACATCACAGAATGCTGCTGAGCTGAGCTGACTGTGGGTTCAGTGAAGGACAAGTTAGAAGAACTGAAGGTGGAAGAGAAATCAGTGGAAACTGCCCTGGACAATGCTGGGGATCAAAGATGCTTTGCCGAGTGTCATACTTCCAGGGGCTCCCTGCGGGGGAGTCAGCACGGGACACAGATATCCCCAGCTTCATGGGCTCAGGGCTTGACCAGAGAGAGGGAAGCTCCCAGTGCTGAGAGAATGTCAGGAGCACTAAAGACTGAAGGGAGGAGGGTGGCGGCAGCTGGGTTTTGAAGGACGAATAGGAGTTCAGCAGGTGGAAAAAAGTGGAAAGAACATAAGCAAAAGTCTCCAGCGGTGTAAAGGGGGTGGACGTGATTAAGTATCTTAAGAGGGAGGGTCAAGTGAACCCCAAACTTAAGGCAAAGGGAACCATTAGGAGTGTGAGCTTGGCAAGGGTGTCCTCAGGTCTGAGGCCAGAGTGGAGGGATGGAGTGGAAGGTCTAGGCTGAAGAGTCACGCAGCACCCCACAAGTCGGGTGGGTAGGAGAGTGTTGAGATTCCCAAGCTGAACCGTATGCGTCCTCCCAGGCGTTGTCTTCCCTTACCACCCCCGTGGAGGCCGTTACAAGCTGACCTTCATTGAGGCGCAGCGCGCCTGCGCTGAGCAGGACGGCATCCTGGCATCCGCAGAGCAGCTGCACGCGGCCTGGCGCGACGGCCTGGACTGGTGCAACGCAGGCTGGCTGCGCGACGGCTCGGTGCAGTACCCGGTGAGCCAGCCCCGGGAGCCCTGCGGCGGCCTGGGCGGAGCCGGGAGCTCCGGGACGGGCGGCGGTGCTGCCTCCGGGGGCGTGCGCAACTACGGCTACCGTCATAACGCCGAGGAACGCTACGACGCCTTCTGCTTTACATCCAACCTCCCGGGTGCGTAGGTCTGGCCCCTACGAAAGAAGCCCCGCCCTCATGGGGGCCTCTCCCGCCCCTCCCTGTATCTTTCCCACCGTCTGTTTCCTCTCCTTCGCCCTTCCTATCCACACCGGCCCTCCTGGGTCCAGGCCAGGATATCCCATCCCTAGGACTACCCTGGCGCAGCAATCAAGCATCGCTTGGCATCAACATTGTCCTAACCAATGGGGTCCAGGAATGCAGGGGAAGGGGTGTTCCTGAAGTCTGTGGCTGGGGTCCTGGGTTGCAGGCACGTAGGGGGTGGGGAGCATCCTGAAACCCTAGGAGGCCAGATCCCGGGAGTGGCCTTAACCACTCTCCCCCACTCCACCGCAGGACGTGTGTTCTTCCTGAAGCCGCTGCGGCCTGTACCCTTCTCGGGAGCAGCGCGCGCGTGCGCGGCGCGCGGCGCGGCCGTGGCCAAGGTGGGACAGCTGTTCGCCGCGTGGAAACTGCAGCTGCTGGACCGCTGCACCGCGGGCTGGCTGGCCGACGGGAGCGCGCGCTACCCCATCGTGAACCCGCGCGCGCGCTGCGGCGGCCGCCGGCCGGGCGTGCGCAGCCTGGGCTTCCCCGACGCCACGCGCCGCCTCTTTGGCGTCTACTGCTACCGTGCACCCGGAGCGCCAGACCCCGCACCAGGCGGCTGGGGTTGGGGCTGGGCCGGCGGTGGCGGCTGGGCCGGAGGCGCGCGCGACCCCGCCGCTTGGACCCCGCTGCGCGTCTAGATCCTGGGCGCAGATGGCTGGGGTGCTTGGCGGCTGGCCGAGTGCTCTGCGGTCGCTTGGAGACAGACCACGTGACTGGAGACTGGCCTCTCCCCCTGCGGTGCGTAGCAGGCTGACCAGGCCTCCTGTGGTCTTTGAACACCGGCTGCGCCCCCGAGGTCCCCATAGACTGGCCAATCCCGGGAGACTGACCAAGCCCTCACCTCTCCTGGATAGTGGATTTCCCCTCCTCCTTCGACTTTCTCCAGGAGATGGGGCATGCCCCCTGAAGACCCCTGGAGGCCAACAGACGCTGAGGTCTCCTGAAGACTGGCAATGCCTCCCCAGGTCACTTGGAAACAGACAGAATCACCCCCTCCCCCGCGGTCTCCTGGAGGCTGGACCCCCGGGATTATCTGGAGATTGGCCTCGGGCCCTCTGCATCTCCCTGGAGACTGAAGACTGATCCCTTAACCCTCCCCCCCAACATGTATAGAAAACAGAAACCTCAGAGTTCACCAGGTGATCACGCCCCCATGGTCACATGGAGACAGGGCTCCTGTCCTCTTCCCTATGGTGACCTGGATATTAGGTATGCCCATTCTTCCCCCCTTCCACTGCGAGTCCTCCAAGTTTGCAGAATAACAGGCCACGTTCCCCGGTCACTGTGAACAGCCCCGCTCCTCCAGTTTCAGGGGAGACCAGCCTCGTCTGTCACCACAAAAACAGATTGACATGCCCCAGCCGGCTCGCATGACTGGCGGCCATGCCCCACCCCTCAGGTATGTCTTTGGAGGGAGCAAATCTGCTCCCACTTGATGGCCTCTTTCCTGGCTGTCACCAAAGAGACCATCCCCTGGGCCCAGGGATCCGTAGGATCCGTGTCACTAGCTGTGGAGAAAGCTGTCCCACTTCCCATGTTACCAAGGCGACCAGCCCAACTTCTACCTGTAACCTAGTCACATAGCCCTTCCCTCATCAGTCACACCCATGGAGATAGTGCCTCCCTCCTCCAGCTGTAACCATGGATACCACACGTTTCCCATCTCACCTCCGGGACACCAGAGAGCTACAACTCTGCTTCTTGAAGTCCCCATCCTTACCAACAGCCATGAAGACCACTCTCCCCTACCCCCAGAACTGTCCTGAGAGTGTCCCAACATTCAGTTCTCCAGTTTTCACCATGAGAACAGGCTGCCCTTGCCCCAGGTGCACTCCAGCTCTTTGCCCCCCATCCAAGCTCCCTCTCCAAGCTGCTTGAGCCCCACAATGGTTGCCATGGAAGCCAAACTCTGGTGTTTGAGGTGACAGAACACCTGTCCCCCTAGGCTTTCCCATGTCAGCAGGGCCCCACCCCATCAAACTGTCACCACAGAGACCGGCAACGTCGTCTCCATGACAACCAACCTCCCAGCTCTCAGGAACTTCTTACCATGGGTGGGAACTGCACCCCACGGGATTTAATGTCTGCTCCTTAACCAGAGAGGCCCAGCCCCAGGCAGCATCTCCAGATATGGCTGGGCTTCTGGAGCTGCTGGACACTCCTCCGTTTGCACGCTAACTATATCCCAGACAACAGTTGTGCACGAGACACCCTGCAACCCCCAGAGGTCTGGCAGCCCCAGCCCTTTATGCTGTGCAAGCACTGGGCTCCCCACATCCCCTCTGAGACCACATCTCCATTCTCACTGAGTTCTCTCCTCTAACTGCCCCCTGCCCCACGTTTCACTCCTTAGAGATCCAGGAGAGACAGAATGTTTTTTACACTTCAAAATCCACAGGGAGCTACAGGCTCTAAAGGACAATTTGTGCTAAGAGGTCAGAACCCAGCCAAACTCCCCCCAGCGTTGAGAGCCAGCTCGGGAGAGATGGCCCATGAACAAAGCCACCCCAGCTGTGGGAGCCCCCAGATCCAAGGTCTTCCATGGAATAGCACTGAGGCCCCTCCTGGAACCCTCGGCCCCCTTATTGTCACATCCATCTTGAGGAAACCCATCCGTGAGTTGTGGAATCAGGTGGGTTGGGTTCAAATCCTGCTGCTGCGACCAAGTGACAACCCCCCTGAGCCTGTTTCCTCCTCTGTACCAGAGCTGTTCTGAGGTCTCAGTGAGTGCAAAGCATACAGCAGGGGCTCAATAAAAAAAAAAGTTGTTTTGTTTTGTTTTTTGGATGAATGAGAAAATGAGGCAGCCGATGGGTAATTACTTCATAAATGTACTTTGGTGGACAAAACGTTTCCCAGCTGGGGGTGTGTGATGATGATTTGCTCGAGAAGCATCACCCTCATTCCTCAGGACCACCTCTACTCTTCAATTTTCCCCACCTCTCCACTCCCCCATTCTGCCTTCACTCTCTTCCTTGCATCATCCCCCATGTGTCTGGCCCTTCACAGCCCTGTCCCGACCGGCTCGTTGACAAATCCAGTGGTTCCTCTCAGTCCCCCAGGCACCCAAGTGTGCAAAACTGGATGGAGAGTTCTTGTATCGGGAAGGCAGAGAGGTTGCAAATTTTCCCTGGTGCGGAGGTGGAGTAGGGGTGGGATCGTGGCCTGAGAAACATTGACAGTTTCTGGGATTCGGACAGAGGGAAAAGAGAACAAAGTGTAAAACCGATTAGGCTGTAGAAGTAAGATGGTCGGTGTAACTGCTCATCCTTCAATACCAGATGTGACAGCCCTCCAAGAGACTCAAGCCACTCATCTGAAGGCAGCGTCCAGCCCCTTCGTGAGACAGCCTTGGGCTCCAGCTGGCCTTAGCTTCCTTGAATGGGGGAATGGTGAGAGGCGTATTTCCAGGGACGAGTGCATGGGATTTCTTTCATCCCGCCTTTTCCCTGCGGTTCCTTTCTCCCTTCCGCGGTTCCAGTTCCCTATTTTGCCTAGAATATGTAATTTTCTAACCCCCACTCCTACAATAAGAGTCTAAGGGGCTGACACCGCCCCCTCCCAGTTCAGCCAATGAGTGCGGTGGCACACCTCCCCGGGAAACCCTGATTGGTGCAGGGATGGTTAGGGAGGTAGGCTGACGGTGAGACTGAGTCCTGGGATTTTAAGAAACCAATTCGACCAGGGGGACCTTCCTCCTACTGGAGTTGCTGCATCTCCCACCTAAGGGAGAGCTAAGGGTTGGTAAACTGGATAGAACCCTTTCTGACGCCAGATATTCAGAAAAACCACTCCTTCCCATCGTACAGCCCTCCGTTCACTTCCCAGAGAACTCCAAAGTTTTTATGTGCCCTTCCGGAGATGTTTTATGTTCATTCAAACAAATATGCATATGCATTCCCCTCCCCCCCCCCCATTTTTACACAAATGGCATTTACACAACATTCACACTGTTCTATCATTTCTATCTAGTTCCAAGACATTTTTATCATCCCCAAAGAAAACCCCATACTCATGAAACAAACACTCCCCATTCCTCCCTTCTCTACCCCCCTGCCCTGGCAACTGTTTAACTTTCCATCTCCAGAGATTTGCCTATTTGTGTAATTGATTTTTTTAAAAAAATGTTAAGTACTCTCTACACCCAATCTGGGGCTCAAACTCATAACTCCAAGATCAAGAGTTTCATACTCTACCAAATGAGCCAGCCAGGCGCCCCTAGATTTGCCTGTTCTTGATGTTTCATACAGAGTCATATAATATATGTCCTTTTGTGTCCAGCTTCCTTCACTCAGCATAATATTTTTGAGTCTCCTTCATGTTGAGTGTGAATCAAGACCTTATTCCTTTTCATGGCTGAATAATATTCTGTGGTATGTGTATGCCACATTTTGTTTATTCGTTCATGAGTTAATGGGCATTTGGGTTTTTCCACCTTTTGGCAATTGTGAATAATGCTGCTAGGAACATTCTGGTGCCATGTATACTTTTAAAGTCATTCTTCTTTGACTTAATAATATATATTTGAGATAGTTTCCATCACCGTATAAAGATCCCCCACCCCCATATCCTTTTGAAAGTTGGCAGGTTATTCATTGTTTGGATGCACCGCCATTTTTGTAGCCCACTTCCTAATGGCAGACATTTAGAGTCCCCTATTTTGCTGTGAATAAGTGCCCACATCATCTCACACAAGTATAACCAGAGGAGGATAGAGGATATCAAGAGCTTTGAATCAAGGAGTCACATTTGCCACTTCGATAGTGGTCTCCACCTTCTCTTAGGGGTGGGGCCAGTTTATACCCCACCAGTAATAGATGTACTCGCCTCTTTCCACACATCTTAATCAGCATTGTGTGTTATCCCTTTTTACCATAGTGAACCTGATAAATAAGAAACGGTATCTCATGGTGCTTGTCACTGGCTGTTCTCTTATTATGTGTGAAACCGAACAAACATTCTCCACTTTGACGTTAGGTGCAGGTGGTTGAGGAAGTCATAAATCGTTCTCAGGTTGGGTATGCTGTCACCATCGATCAGTGCAAGCCTCCTCTCCTGTTAGATTTATTTGATTCTCTTTTTAAATATGCTCTTCTTGGGGCGCCTGGGTGGGTCAGGCGGTTATGCGTCTGACTTCAACTAAGGTCATGATCTCATGGCTTGTGAGTTCAAGCCCCACGTCGGGCTCTGTGCTGACAGCTCAAAGCCTGGAGCCTGCTTTGGATTCTGTCTCCCTCTCTCTGCCCCTTCCCCACTTGCTCTCTCTTTCTCTCTCAAAAATAAATAAACATTGAGCAAAATTTTTAAAAATGCTCTTCTTTGTTCATCCTGATGTTCCTGCAAAACGTGTATTATTTTGTTGAATATATGTTGTAGTTTAAGAGCATCTGTATTTCCTTTTCTGTGAACATGTTATTCACATCCTTTGCCTATTTGGCTATTGGATTATTAGTCTTTTTTTCCTATTGAATTGTAGGAGCTCTTTATATATTAAGACAAGTCTTTTATCTTTGATTTGAAAATTTGTTTCCAAGTTGGAATTTACCTTTTGACCTCATTTATGTTTTTTGTTTTGCTTTTTTTTTTTTTTTGGTTTTTGTCAGTATTGGTTTTAGAATGAAGCCTAAACTCCTCACTACAGCCCATATGGCCCTGAGTAGTCCATCCCCTGTGTCTCTGACCTCATTTCCTCCTACGATCAACCTCTATCACTCTGCTCCAGCCACTATGGATTCCTTGCTGTTTCTCAAATAGCCCATGTCCCTTCTGGAAGAAGATATTTGTCTCTTTCTTCTGCCTGAAAGTGTCTTCCTTTCTTTCCACTCCTCATCTAGTTAACACTACCCCTCCGTTAGATCCCACCCACCTCCTCTTGGAAGCCTTTCTTGACCACCTCCCGGGGGCATGTCTGTCTTGTTCACCATTATCTCCCCAGCACCCAGCACAGTACCTGGCTTATAATACCTGCTCAGCAAGTAGTTGCTGAGTAAATTAATGAAGAAAGGTCTCAGGAGGCGACAGGCAGGTGGAACTGTTAAAAAATTTTATTAAAATGTCCAAGAAGTACATTAATATCCACAGTGTCAGATACCACAGACCCACAGAACACTGCAGCTCACAGCAAAACCAGCAGAACCCGAAGCTGTTCACGCGCGCACACACTCACACGCATGCCACGCACGCGGCACACGCAAACACACGCACATCCCAAAGGGAAAGACTAAAAGACAAACCACCCACTTTAGAAAAGACCATAGCCCCCTCCCACCAGGGAGCTGGGTGGAGGCCGAGCAAGGGACTAAGGGGGCCAAGGGCAGGGAGCATAAACCAAGCCCCCCCCCCCTAAAAAAAAGCTGCACCCCCAAGCACCACCCCCAAAGGAAAATTATTTTATGACATGAATTATTGAAGATGTGTTATTATATTTTTAAAAGCAAAAAAAAAAATTATCAAAGCAAGAAGGCAAATGTACATCCCTGGGCTTTCTCTATAACTATAAGGTGGAGCAGGAGATAATGTCTATAGCGGGGAAGACTGAAGACCATGGTCAAGGATAAGGGTCTAGTTTGCACTTCTCAATCTTTTCCTAAATCTGCCTGTGCATATGAGAGAGTATAATTATGCTTCAGTCCATTCCCCCAAAGTAAAAGCAATGTTTGGAATCAGACAGATGAAGGACCAAATCCTTTCTCCTGTCTTGGCTGTGGATTCAAACCAGTGCCTTTCTCTTCTCTGAGCCTCACTCTTGTTATGTGTAAAATGGGGGAAATAATAGTTCCAAAATCACTGGGCTGTTGAGAAGATTCAAGGAGATAGTGTGGGAGTCCTTAGAACAGTATAGACTCCATAGTTGTCGGCTATGATTATTCCTTCCCAGGAGGAATATAGGCTCAATCAACACATTTCTTTCTCTACTGAACCCTTGGACCATCTACTTTCTTATTTTTCTTTCTTGCAGAGGGCCATTCCCCACTGTAATTTTTAACACAGATCCACAGACTTTTCCCAGAGGAGAGGAGTTCAGAGGGGACAAAACATGAAGGATACCATGGGGGTTTTCCCTGCCAGAGATCAAGGAGCTGAATCCTGGCCTCTGGCTTGGAGAACTATTTTACAGGTTGCCAACTGGGGGAACAGATTTAGTCAGTTCTTTCCCACTTAAAAGATTTTTAAAAAGCAATGAGAGAAAAATGTGTGTGTCTCTGTGTGTGTGTGTGTGTGTGTGTGTGTGTGTGTGTGTTTCAGTTTTTAACACTGTGCATTTCGCTACAACATGACCGCAGGAAGATGTTACTACTTCAAGTTTTAAGCATTTCTAGTCCACCAGGCAATGAATGAAGACAGGGATGGGGCAGGAGTGGGGGCAGGACCCAGGGCAGGGGCACTACCAATGTCTCTGGAGGGACGGGGATGGGCACTGAGCTAGAAAACTTGGCACCTCCTTGATCCAGGAAGGAGGTTCTTTGTCTCCCTGAGAGATGGAGGGGGAAGAAATCTGGGCTCATCAAGCCCTAAACATCCTCTCATCTGTGTGTGTGAGAGAGATTCACCACACGTACAGAACCACCAAATCTCAGCACTGGACTAGACCTGGGAGGGTAAGCAATACACCTTCCTTCTATTCCCATATATTGCTCTGACTATTCTGACCCCAACTCTTGAGGGCACAGAAGGAGGTTATTCTAAAAACATTCCTAAAATTCAGTACACAGGAGTTCCATACTCCATTTATCCACCAAGACCAGAGAAGGAACTTGTGCTGAAGTCCAGGGTGAAGGAAGACAGCTGTCAAGTTCAAGCAGTGTGCTTCCATGGAGTTTTCTATTCCCAAAGCCAATGACCTTAACTGAAAGCTTCAGCCTGCATTTAGTAAACCTGCACATCTGACAGTTTACTAAGCCTGATCTTCTGGTGTGAAAAGCAATTCCTTAGTGTGAACCCAAACATACACTCTTGCACCTTCATCAAAGCCTTATTTCAACAACTGGTAATCAGCCTTGCCAACAAAAGACTTAACCAATGCAAAGAATGATCTTTGCTGATTGTGCTTCCCTTCACTGGGAGATGGTCCCAGAGTTCAGCCTGACTAGAACTGACTTTTCAGATACATGGCTATGCCTGCCAAGAGGACCTTGTGTATGTAAGAAAGAGGAGAGAGGAGCTTTTTACAAAGGATTGTGGAGGTGGGGGGGGGTGTGAGGTTTGGGGCTCAGGGACTTCCAGACCCTCTTGTTTTTCTCTGGGCTCTGTCTCCCCAGGTGAAGGCTCCAGGGAAGGTGTGGGAAAGGGGTTGTGCTTCCTTTTGCCTGGTTCTTCAGCAGAAATTCCCTTCTTCCTTCTCCCAGTCCTCTGCTGGGTGTTTCTTGTGTTTTCTGCGCTCCTTGTGCGATTTATGGTGGTGACGCTGGTGATGGTGCTGGTGGTGGTGATGGTGTCGCCGCATCCGATGGGACCGTCTGGCTGCAGGGAAGTGAGGGAGGACAAGGAAGTGGCAAAAGGTGGTGAGAGGCGGGTGGCCTGATATAGCGGGCCTCTTCATGGGAAGGAGAAACGAAGGAAACACCAGGCAGGCTGGTAAGTTCTCACTTATCTGCAAGGCTGCATTACCAGGCAGACATTCAGCCAGATGAAAGTGTGTAGCAATATGACGGGGTTTTTTTTGTTGGTTTGTTTGTTTTTTGCTTCTAAAATCTTTGTTAATGTTCATTTATTTTTGAGAGAGACAGAGTGCAAGTGGGAGGGGCGCAGAGAGAGAGAGAGAGAGGGAGACACAGAACCCGAAACAGGCTCCGGGCTCTGAGCTGTCAGCACAGAGGCTGACGTGGGGCTCGAACTCATGAACTGTGGGATCATGACCTGAGCTGAAGTTGGATGCTTCACTGACTGAGCCACCCAGGCGCCCCAGTAATATGACATTTTAATTGGAGACCACACATAACTGGAAACCTGCGTTGGGGTGTCTGGGGACAGCCACTTACGTTTGGTGCAGACGATTTGGGGCTGGTCCCACTTGCCATTGCTCCGGCATCGGATGACGGCCACATGGTGCTGGGTAAATCCTTCATCACATTGGTATCGTACAGTGGCATGAACATTATACTTGGCCTTGCGAGCACCAATGGGTGAGGCATTCTGTACTGCTGGAGGGGGACCACACAGCACTGGAGACAGAGAAACCACTGGTAAGGGAAGTGACCATCAAGTCTGGGGCTGAACTGGTTTCTTCTCTTGGGAATAATTATACCCATCAGCAGGTCCTGCTCTTTACTCAATCGAAGTGACAGTGTCTGTCTCCTCTACCTAACCCAGGAGATCCTTAGGGGCAGGAACCTCCTGGACACATCCCATCCTCCTTAATCCTTACGCATAATAGCAATGAAGGTGGGAGATAAGAATAATATGAGTAAAGGAAAGGAAGAAAGGACATGAAAACTGTCACGGACACATAAGTAAGAATAAGCAAAAGTATAACAGAAAGGTGGACACGAGAACGCATATGAGTGTTCCCTTAATATGTAAAGAGCTCTCACAAATCAATAAGACCAACAAACCTATAGAACGTTATGCAAAGGAGGTGAACTTGCAGGTCACAGGAAAATAAATACATCCAAATAGCTTATGAACCTATGAACTATCGGTTATTCTCATCCTTAAGGGCACGCAAACTCCCCTAACAAGTAGATCTTATTTTTTCACCACCCAGATGAACACAGAACAAAAGATTTGAGAACACACAGAGTTGGCAAAGGTCGGGAAAAAATGGGCACTCTCACACAGCACTGTAGTGAAAATTGGGCAGGGCTGACTTACATTTACACATTTAAAGAGAACAAGGGCCCCGGGAAAGGCAGAGGCAAGTGGTGGGGAGGGTAGCGGCATACCTGTTCCCTTCTTACAGACATAGGGGAGGTTGTAGTTACAGGGAACGTCGTTCCAGCGCCCGCTCTCATGTGCAACCATCACCACACAGTCCTCCCCACCCGCGAAGAAATTGTCAGGCTGGTTCTCCCGCCAGTTCTCATATTGCTGCAGGAATAGGGGCAGAGAGGCTCAGACTCTGTCACTGCTTACTGCAGGACTCCCCTGGCCAGCCTACTCAAACTTGAAGGACTCAGTGTTTCTATCTCTACAACGGGCACCGTTCTGCCGGATGGTGGCCTCCACTGCACCCGGAGTCACCCCTCCTCTGGCTGCAAGGCTGCAGTGCCCTCTTCCTTGGCCCTCCTACCTGCTTCCTTTCTCCCTGACAGTCTAATCTTCCACCTAGGTCACTCTGAGATAAATAGTTGAGCAAAGGTCCAGGAGGGATTCCCGGAGAATACAAGCGGATAGCTGAAGACTCAAGGGTAGAAATGATGCAGGAAGGGAACAGAATTCCAAGCAGAGGGAACAGCTAGCACAAAGGCCCAGAGGCAGGGCGGTGCTTATCCTGTTTGAGGAATAGAACAGAGGCCAGTGGGGCTGGAGCTGCTGGACTGAGTTGGGGTATGGTGAGTGTGGGTGGGCAAGGGCCAGTTCTTGCGGTAGAGGAGGTGGATTTTTTCTTATTTTTTATTTTAAAGCAGGCTCCAATGCAGGGCCTGAACTCACAACCCCGAGATCAAGACCTGAGCTGAGATCAAGAGCCAGATACTTAACCAACTGAGCCACCCAGGCGGCCCGAGGAGGTGGACGCTTTGAAACTGTGGTAAAATACATATAACGTAAAATTGACCATTTTAACCATTTTTAAGTGTCCGGTTCATTGGCATTAATAAGATCCACAATGTTGTGCAATTGTCACCACTGTCTAATCCCAGCACCTTTTTGTCCCTTCAAACAGAAACTCTCTCCCTATTGGCGATCGCGCCCCATTCTGCCCTGCCCCCAGCCCCTGGCAACCACTGATCCACGTTCTGTCCCTGCGAGTTTGCCTATTTTAGATACTTCACGTCAACGAAATCACACACTCTGTGGCCTTCTGGCCTTTTCCACCGAGCAGGTTTTCAAATTTCATCCGCATGGTAGCACATATCAGCTTTTTACCTGAATAGTAAATCATCGTCTGGATGGACCACATTTTGTTCATGCATTTATCTTTTGATGGTCATTTGTGTTGTTTCCACCTTTTGGCTACTGTGACGAGTACTGTTGTGGACACGAGTGGACAAATATCTGAGTGAAAGACCTTCTTTCTTCTTTTGGGTATCTACCCGGGGGCGAAGTTTCTGGGTCACGTGGCAATTCTGTGTTTGACTTTAACTTTTTGTGGGCCCGCCAGACTGTGTTTCACCGCAGGAAGAGGTGAATTTTTATCCTGAGAACAACAGAGAGCCTGAGAGGACTTGAAGCAGGGAGAATCCTGATCTATGATTTTGAAAAGGTCCCCATGTATAGGTTTTCCTTTTCGGGTGGACACATTCTGTAACCAGATGGAGGCGATGGCCGCACAACATTGTGAAAATACTAAATGCCACTGAATTATACGCTTTAAAATTATTAATTTGGGGGCACCTGGCTGGCTTAGTCGGAAGAGCATGCAACTCCTGATCTCTGGGCCATGAGTTTGAGCCCCACGCTGGGTGTAGAGATTAGTTAAATAAAAAATGTTTCAAAGGGGGCACCTGGGTGGCTCAGTCGGTTAAGTGCCTGACTCTTGATTTCGGCTCAGGTCATGATCTCATCGTTCGGTTCCTGAGATCGATCCCCATGCGTCAGGCTCCTTGCTGACAGCACGGAGCCTGTTTGGGATTCTCTCTCTCTCTCCCTCTCTCTCTGCTCTTCCCCCAATCGTGTGCTCTCAAAATAAACATTTTTTTTTTTAAAGAAAACTTTAAAATGGTTAATTCTATGTTATATGAATTTCACCACAATTTTTTAAAAAGTCCGCCTGGCTGCCAGGTGGAGGGGCTAGAGGGTAGGTAGCAAGCGTGTGTTTTGGAAGGTGGGGCTTTGGGGGGCTGCTGCAGGGGTCCCAGTGAGTGATAAGGGAGGCTGGTCAGGCAGGGGGCTGTAGGGAAATGGGAATATCTTAAAGTCCATGGCTGGAGGACCCGGCAGCGAGCAAGAGGAGACCTCAGGCCCTAGTCCTACGTTTATAACTTCAGTCACTGGGTGGGCCGGGTGTTTACAGGGCTGGGAAGTCAAGGGTGACCTGGAACTTCGCTGAAGCTCCTTTCCCAATCTCAGAGCCACGAGGAACTTTCATGGTTGATTTGCACAAGAGGGTAAAGTCAGGCCAGAGCACAGAGCCCACGCGGCTTATACACATCCCATTGTTCTAGGGAGACCCAAGCCTGGCTCCTGCCACTCACCAGCCCCGTGTTGTCCGTCCACTGGAAATCCCTCTCCACGATCCTGTCATTCAGGCCGATCCAAGTGTTTTCACGCCCAAAGCCTGCGAGGTGGGGCATCCTGAGGGCTGGGTGCCCACCCCTCCCCCAGCCTAGGCTGTGGGCCGGAGGAGGGGTGGAAGGTATGGGAGGGGAGGACCCAGCCCCTCCCCCAGCCTCTGTGTGGGCTGAAGGCGGTGTTCCCCCCCCCCCCTTCCCAAGCCGATGAGGGTGGGAGGGGCATGAAAAGGGCTGGAATTAGGCTCCAGTCTTGCCACGATTAGTGGCTTAAACAAATAGCCACAGGAAGGAATAAACAGAGACTCATCAGGTTTTGCAGAAATTAGAGTAAGGGATAGGAGAGCCAGCAGGCCGGGCTGGACCAGGCAGGCGGGTGAGACCTAGTGAGGGAGTCAGTCACTGAGTGTCCTCAAGGATAAGCATGTGTTTGATTACATTGAGGGGAAAAAACAAAAATGAAGGAACCAGGGAATTAACAAATGAAAGAATTAACAGGGGATGGGATGGGGGAAATGTGAATCATTGGATGGATGAACAAATGGCAGAGGGATAATGAATAAATCAATAAATGCCAGATTTAACTGATGCAACACTCTTTTTCTAGATTTATGCAGAGCTCCTTCCTCATTTCATCCCCCACATCACAGACGCTTCTTCCCCTCTTTCCCCTGGCTCTGTTTTATTTGTCATCAGTGCACTTAGGACCAGCTAAATTATAGTATACACTTATTTAATTAGATATTTACTTGTTTGCCTATAGCCCTTACAAGGATGTCAATCCCTGCAGACAGGACAATATGCGTCTCACTCACTGCTGTGTCCCAATGCCCGGAACAGGGCCTGGCACATAGCAGAAACTCAGTAAATATTTGGTGAGTTAATGAATGAAGTGAAGTATGAAATAACAAGTGAATAAATGGACATATGAATTCAAGTGGTCAGGGCTAGCATTAATAAACACAGCTTCAGAAAGGTAGTGTCTTAAGGACCCTAGGGGATGCCCTGGCAAAGGGACTGCAAGGGCCACCCCGCCCACTCCAGAGTCCCTACTGTTAATGAAGCTGTGTTCCTCGGGTGAGTGGACGCTGGTCAGGTGGCCCGCTCGGCGGCGGCAGTCCCTCTCGGCGTCCTCCCACGCCCGTCGATGGGCAAAGTAGCGGTAGCAGTGGCCCTGGAACTTGTGCCAGCCGTGGTCACAGCCCTCTGTGTCTGGGAGGTGGGATGGGAGCGTGAGGGAGACTGGCCTTGTGTCAAGGCCTGCCCTGCTGGTCATGAGCACAGCCAGTGCACCAGAGAGAAGGCCAAAACCAAGGTCACTGTGGGGCCAGATCACCCCTCTTCCTCCCCCCATCCTCCTGAGGCTCTGTCCCCCCACCCTTTTTACCTCTCCCCCCCATAGTCACTTCTTTCTCTGTCGCAGGAAGATATTCAACTGAAGATCATTACACCCATCCCTCTCGTCCCAACTCTGATGTTTCCTCTGATCTGGCCACACCCTCTGTGTGGACCTGGGAACTCAGGAGATGGTCTCAGGAAGCCCTAAAATTTCTCTCCCGGCAAAAGGCTCAAATAGACATTTCTCCGCAAAAGATATACAGATGGCCAATAAACACATGAAAAGATGCTCAATATGGTTAGTCATTAGGAAACGCAAATCAGAACCATGATGGGACACTACTTCGCACCCACTGGGATGGATAGAATTAAAAAAAAAAATGGGGCATCTGGGTGGCTCAGTCGGTTGAGCCTCCGACTTCGGCTCAGGTCATGATCTCACGGTCTATGAGTTCGAGCCCCGTGCCGGGCTCTGTGCTGACAGCTCAGAGCCTGGAGCCTGCTTCAGATTCTGTGTCTCCCTCTCTCTCTGCCCCTCCCCCGTTCATGCTCTGTCTCTCTCTGTCTCAAAAATAAATAAACATTTAAAACACAAAAATTTTTTTTTAATTTTTTTTTCAACGTTTATTTATTTTTGGGACAGAGAGAGACAGAACATGAACAGGGGAGGGGCAGAGAGAGAGGGAGACACAGAATCGGAAACAGGCTCCAGGCTCTGAGCCATCAGCCCAGAGCCCGACGCGGGGCTCGAACTCACGGACCGTGAGATCGTGACCTGGCTGAAGTCGGACGCCTAACCAACTGCGCCACCCAGGCGCCCCAAAACAAAAATTTTTTAAAAAAAGGAACATAACAAACGTTGGCAAGGATGTGGAGAAATTGGAACACTTGTACATCGCTGGCAGGGATGTAAAATGGTGCAGCCACTGTGGAAAACAGCCTTGTAGTTCCTCAAAATGTTAAACACAGAATTGCCATATGATCCCGCCATTGTACTACTGAATATACACCAAAAAGGATGGGGGGAGAAAAAAGGAAAACATTGTCCAAACAAAAACTTACACACGAATGTTCATAGTGGCACTATTCATATTAACCACAAGGGGGAGACAACCCAAATATCCACCAAGCGATGACCGGATAAAGAAAATGTGATATCTCCTTACAATGGACTATTATTCAGCCATAAAAAAGAATGAAGCAATGATACACACTATAATGTAGATGAATCTGGAAACCATCATGCTGAGTGGAAAGAAAGCAGACACAAAATGACACATAGTGCATGACCTCATTTATATGAAACATCCAGAACCAGCAAATCCATTGAGACAGAAAGTAGATTAGTGGTTGGTTACCAGGGGCTGAGGGAGATGGAATGGGGAGTGACTGCTAATGGATATAGGATTCCTTTTTGGGGTGATGAAAATGTCTTGGAAATAGCTAGAGGTGGTGGTTGCACAATATTGTGAATGCGCGGAATGCCACTGAGTTGTACATTCTAAAAAGGTTAATTCTATGTTACGTGAATTTTATCCCCAAACAACAATTTGTCATCTGTTCAACTCACGGCCACAGAAACAGAGATGGAGACCTGAAGCATATGTGAGAAACATGTGGCCCAGCAACCAGCCCCCTCTTGGTACTGTTTCTGGGGTCTCGGTAGAGACTCACCTTTCTCGCAGAGGCTACCCCCGTAGCTGGGGAGGCAAAGGCAGACGAACGTGTTGACCTCATCAATGCAGGTGCCTCCGTTCTCACATGGGCTGGAGACACAGTCATCAATATCTGGAGGGGGGGGACTGAGTTAGAGGTCAGCCTCCCCTTGGCTCCCAGTCCCCACAAGGAACCAGGCAGAAGATGAGGTCATGGTCCTACCATCCATCCTGGACCTGAGTGAAGCAACGGTGGTCTGCACAGATGGCCCAATGACTCTGGAGGCCAAGGGGGTGGAACCTCAAACAATTAGCATGAATTAGCATTAATGAGAGCAGATGCCACTGGGCCAGCTGAGAGCCAGAGTGTGTGGAATGCTTCACTGGCCTTCAGAAGAGTGAAGGTTATACTCTGGCAAACAGACTCCTAGAATGTTGAAGATGGAGGGTCCTACCAGAATGTGGAACTTGGGGAAACTGAGTTCCATAACATTTGCAAGGACTTGCACAGAGGCACAAAGCTGTTTGTAGGTAGAGCTAGAAATCAGTTGAACTAGATCTCAGTTGAGCTCTCATTCAACCAATTTCTGTGTAGATTGTGCCTGAGTGACTTGGGCAAGTCACTTCCCATCTCTGGGACTCATTTTCGTTTTTGCAAAATGGTGATAATAATAGCACCTCCTCAAGAGTGGTTGTCGGTGGAGGGTCCATGGAAGAGCTCACGAAATTACATTGCTTATATTTATTGTTATAATTCTATAATTAGTATGGTTGTGAAATGAAATAATGTGCAGGGCTCAAGATTTATGTCATTTATATTTATTGTTAAGATTTCCTAATTTGTCATATTCCCTGTGTTGGGCTTTGGGGCTAGGGAGAACCCCCTTGGATCAGGGAGGAATCTGAGCCTTATCATTTGTCTTTTCCTCTCATCTCTGCCTGGTAGTGATGGGTGGCAGGACACCTGAGCCATGGTACCCGGGACAAGAGCTCAGCTGTTTGGTGCTGGTTCACCTAATTGGGACTGAGTTACTGGATCCAAAGAAAGGGGGAGGAGAAGGGAGCATCTGAAGCCGGCATTTTATCCCTCAGTCCTCATGGGGATGGCTGCTGAGGTAGACCCCAGGGTTCTGATCCAAACAAGTCCAGGTTCAGATCCTGAGTCTGGGGCACTCACCAATCTCACAGTTCTCCCCGGCGAAGCCCTGGTCACAGCTACAGCCGTACATGGTGCCGTTGGCTTTACAGGTGCCCCCATGCAGGCAAGGGTTGTTCTCGCAGGGATCCAAGGGGGCTGCAGGATGGACAGGCAGTGTAGAGAGGAGGCAGGCCACCATGTCGTCTGCCTTCCTGGCATCCAGACCTAAGACTCCCCCAAACCCTCTCTGTGGAGTCCTCTCTATAACTTCCCAATAGGCAGTTGCGGTTGTCAGTTTCCTCTTGCATTCTCCTCTAATGAGGAGCTCATTCCTTTCAGGAACTGCCCCAGAGCATGTGCGGGCCACTCTGCTTATGGAAACAGACTGTAGTGGAACTGGCTTCCTAAAGCTTCTTTTGGGAAGTCTCCCAGAACATGGATTTAAGTGCTTCCCTGACTTGTCCCTCTCTTCTGGACATGGCCTGATGGCCATTGCACTTCTCACAACTTGGAGCACAGAGGTGGAGGTAAGGTCCCAGGTAGGGTATGAACAGCACCAGCCAAGAGGGAGAACTATCACCTCCTTCATTCTGGTGGCTCAGTCTTTTTTGATGCAGTGGTTGGAGAGGTGCTGGATTATTGTAGTTATAACCACGGGCTCTGGAATCAGAGAGGTTAGTTCAATCCCTGACTCCGCCACTCATCAAGGACCCTGGACAAATTACTTCTCTGAATTTCAGTTGCCTCATCCACAAAATAGAAATCAAAACAGTTCGTCCCTCTCCCGGTCTTGACCATAATGCCATGTCCAGCTCTGTCTATATCAGCTTGAGGCATCTTCAGAGGTCTCAGCATTGCTCTGTATGGATTTGGCACTCAGGGAGCATTGAGGAGTATGTGTCCTTGTCCCCCTCCCCCACCATTTCCTCCCTCAGCTGGGCTTCCCTGGAAGCAGTTGAGTCTCCCCTCCCCATCTCAGAGGCCCCGATGCCTTGGTGGGTGGTCTCCACCCTGGAGCCTGGGAGGCACAGAGCGAGAATTCTCATCCTATCCCAGCCAACCCCCATCCCTTATCAGGGCAGCGTCCAATCCTCCACTGCATAGACACCAGAACCAAGGTCCAGAGAAGAGCAGGGCCTGGCTCGAAGCCACACAGCAGAACAGTACAAGAACCAAGACTGGCCTCCCAGGCTCTGTTCTGGAAGCCCAGTTTAAGGTCCCCCTCTCCAACTCCTATAACCTAGAATTTGTTTCTGAATTTGTTTCTTGGCCCAAGGCCTCACAAGATATTAAGATGGTAATAAGCAGTTGCCTCCTCCCTGGTCTGATCTCTGCCGTCTGATCTCTGTTCTCCCTGGTAGTCGCCAGAGGTAGCCTATGTAAACCTGAGTTAAATCATGTCCCTCCTCTGCCTAGGTCCCTCCATGGCTCCCCCAATACCCTCAGAGGAAAAGCCAAAGTCCTCACTGCAGCCCATGGGACCCTGTGTGATTTTTTCCCAACATCTCCCTGCCCTACCTCCTCCTCTCTTCCCCTGGCTCATTCTGCTCCAGCCATACTGGCGCTGCTGTTCTACTACATGCCAGGCAGAGGTCTGCCTCAGGACCTTTGTACAGGCTATTCCCTCTGCCTGGAATGCTCTTCCCCTAGATCTCTGCATGGCTCCTCCCTCCCCCTTTTCAGCCTTGCTCAAATTTCATCTGGTTAGAGAGGCCTTTCTGACCCCCCCTTCTAAAACTAGAAAACACCCATGGGCATCCCCCACCCTTTGGTTTACTTTTCTCTTTTGCCCATATCACTTTCTAACTTCCAATGTAATTTGCTTATTTACTAAGATCATCATTATTTGTCAGCACCTTCCCCCAGAGCAGTGATGTTCCACACGGCAGCCATATATAGCTATTCAAGTTTAAATTCAAATGGAATAAAAGTAAAAAGGCAGTTTCTCAGTCACGCTAACCACATTTCAAGGGCTCAGTAACCACACATGGCTGGTTGCGCCCATATTAGACAGCATAGCTCCAGAACATTTCCATCGCTGGGAAAGTTCTAGAATGTTGCCCTAGAATGTCAGCTTCCACAGGACAAGGGACCTGGTCTCAAAATGGGGCCTGAAACACAGCGGGCCCTCAATAATCGCTCATTAACTGAATGACATGAAGATAGCTCCTGGCCCTTCTGTAGAGGTTGGAGCCTGTCCCAGGGGTGGTGGGCCCAGAGGGGCCTGGGGCTGGTGTATCTGTCCCTGCTATCACCCCTGCACGTGTGTGCACACGCCTGGGGCTGCTGGGTGCTGGGACGCGTGAGCCCCGCCAGGTGCCCTGAGCTGCTGACACCTACCCACGGGCTGGCGGTGACTCAGTCGCTCACTGGTGCTGCATTTATTTTTGGCTTCATTAGCATTTCTGCTACAAGCAGGCGGGTGGGTAGGCGCCTGGGTCTCCCCCAGCGTTGGCTGCCTCCCTCCACCCAGGCTGCCACTGGCTTCAGTCTAGAGCCAAGAAAACAGCAAGGTCCAAGACAAATCCAGCTGTAGTCTTAGGGGCTCCACCCAAAGCACTTTCCTTAGCACCCCTATATATGGTTGTCCTCCCACCTCTCTGTTCACCCCTTTCTAGCTCCTCTGGCTTGGAGCTTCCTTCCCTCGGCCCATCCCGCCCACCAGTCTCTTCTCTGCTCCTTCCCTGGATGAGCTCACCCCCTCCTCAAGACCTCAGGCGTTTGTTTTTTATACCAATGAAATATGCATTGTATGACCTAGTGTTTGAGACAGACTGTTGTCAGATGGCCTGGATTCAAATCTTATCATTTACACTCCTCGGGCTGCAAGGTTCCTCACAAGTCATCTGACTTCCCTGTGCCTCAGTCTCTCCATCTGTAAAGTGAGGATCTTACTAGAACTTGTTCCACAAGGACATCATAAGGATTCACCAAGTTGGTTGCAGTAAAGTGCTTAGAACAAGCCAAGCATGCAGTCTTTAGTGACGCTTGCGCCCCTGCCCAGGGTCTGCTTGCCTCCTGGGCATCTAAGAAAAAAGGCTGTAGTCCCGGAGACGGCCCGGAGGTGACAGGGTGGGCCGGAGGTGACAGGGTGGGCTACAAAACCCTGCATCTGCTATTTGCATTGCCACTACACCTTGCCTTCAAAAAAAGGAGCAAGTGTAAAACCAATTGTGTTAATAAGAGTGTTTTGCAACTCAGAATAAGTGTTTTTTAATTAGCTGCTGCTTTTTTTTTTTTAAAGTTAAATTAACAAAAAAAAAAAAAAAAAAAAAAAAAAGCCAAAATTTGCAGGCTGAGCTAGTGGGCAGACCTAGCCCCAGGGAAACAGGGCACTTGGCTTTCTCTGGACTCCACTAGGCACAGAACAGTTAAGGCTTCCACAGACTTGGGCTCTGATTGAAGTCTGGCCACTGGCCACTGACTAGGAGGCAGTCATACCTCCCTAAGCCTTATTTTGCTTTCTATAAAACGGGGGTGATGTCCACCCCTCCTGCCCCTTCCCAGCACCCACTTTCCCTGTGGCTCGAGGCCCCCCTGACGATCCACCATCACTGAATCCCAGTTGCAACTCCCACTTGAACAGAAAGCCCTCTTTGTCACGCTTCCTCCCTCCAGCCCCGCGTCGGGGTGCCTGTGTCCAGCTCTGTCTTCCCAGACTGAGGCTTCACTGAAGGCCAGACCCTAGTATTGCACAGCACCGTCTGGCTCAGAGTGGACATGAACATGATTTATCCCCCAAATCAAACTCCACCCAACGCCTCGTGATTCCCCCCTCGCTGTGCATCAAAACTAAGATGTAACTTCACCTCCTGGCCTTTGCCCAGGCTGGTGTTCCAGCCCAGGTTCCTGGTCTCTTCCAGGAACACCCTTTCCGCAATTCAACTCTGCCTAGTGAGCTCCCATCTCCAGCATCATCCCCTGCTAGAAACCTTCCCAGGCCCCCCAAAACAATCCTTCCTCCCAGATCTGGGCGCCCCAGCCCCTGTCCCCAAGCCCTGACAACAGTGGGCTGGATGAGGTCACAAGCTTTGAACTCACCCTCCTCTGTACTTCCATTTGCTGGGGTCCCTGGCAGGGTCGGCTCTTCTCCACTCGCTGCCTCCTCCCAGAAGCCCTCCACACCTGGGCTCCCTGAAAGGACCTCCAGCTCAAACTCCTCTGGGCCCAGGGAGGCCGGCAGTGGGGTGCTGGGAGAGTCACCCGGCACTGTAGGCTCTCCTGAGGAAACTGAGACAGGCTTGTCCGTGCTGGCTGCCGTTGGTGTCCAAGGAGGAAAAACAAGCTCCCCTGGGGGGCTGCTGTCCTGTGAAGGGGCCAAGGCTCCCAGTATTCCCTGGGTCACCATCTGGCCCTCCGGCTCTGGATGGGGTTGGGAGCTCGAGGAGGCCACTGTGGACATGGCCAGGACTCCAGCCTTGTCCCCTTGGTCCACGGACATGAGGGACATCACTACGCTTGAATCCACGGCCACTCGAGGGCTCAGGGTGGGGCTTTCAGCTCCCTCAACCACATGGGTTCCAGGTGCCCAAATCCCACCAGCATCACTGGGGGCCAGTGTGGCCGTGGAATCTGTGGGCCCCACCACGGCTTCTCCATTTATAGTGGCCCAAGGCTCCAAACTTGGGGTGACCCCAGGAATTAAGAGGACTCTAGGAACACCCGAGGGTGCAGATGGGGGGTGGGAGTCCAGCCCTTCACTGTGCAGTGAGGGCCACGTGCCCTGTGCCTTGTCCGTGGTGGCCTGAGCGCCAAAAGTGGGGCTTTCTGCTGTGCCGAAGACCCCAGACTCAGACCCCGAGATGTCTCTCACTCCCGTGGGCTCAGTGGCAGTCTCAGTGGCGGCGAAATCTTCCGCCACATTCCTGTCCACAGCAGCTTGTGGACTGGATCTGGGGCGCTCAGCTTTGCTGGGCCCAGTAGGGCTGGTCCCCCCAATTTCTCCCAAGTCTGCCCTGGGAGAGTTAGGACTGGCTTGTGTGTCTGTGGCTGTCTGCAAAGGAGCTACTGCACTTCCTGCTCTGTGGCCGCTGACTGTCGGGGGTGTGGCCTCTCTACCCTGTCCTGTGGGGCCTGAGGAGAGGGGCAAGGAATGCATTTCTGGATAAATAGGGTCCTGGGGGACAGCCTCAGTGTCTGAGGCAGGGGAGGGTGGTACAGAAGCCACGGCCTCACTATGCCCCTTGACCCTGTTGGCCTGCATGGGGAGGGGCGTCGGGTTTGGATGAAGCCACAGTTTGGGGGCACGAAGCATGGCCATGACAGGAAAGTCTGGGGAAGTGACCATGGGGGATACCTCCCAGGGGGCACTGCTGGGACCCTCTGAGGGGTTGGGTTCTAGGGCAGTGACCTCTGAGGGAGACCAGGACAGTTCAGGAGCGGCCGGCCTCACACTGGGGCCCTTGGCTTCCTCTAGTTCCAGGCCAGCAATGCTGCTGGGGCCTGGGACGCTGGGTGGGGCCACGGTCGGGGGCCACAGCCAGGGCTCTGGGGGGCTCCTGCCACCAGGGGAACCTGCAACAATATCAACAAGAGTGATTCTAATGATCTCTCAGCAGTTCCTTCTGTGGAGTCCCGTTGGCTCCCAGGCCCAAGGAGAAGGGGGTTTCTGAGGCTTGGTGAGGCCTGAGGACCCAGCTGGGGTTTGGAACCTCTTCCCCTGTCCTCCTCAGACCCCCAGGCAGGTCCCACCTCTCCCTTGGACCCCACTCACCAGCTCCAGGCACATCCACTTCATTGGTCAGCACAGCCCAAGGGCTTTGGCTCCGGCTATCCCCTGAAGCATCTGTGGCTCCTGTGGCCAGCAGAGGCTCCACGTGATTCCCAGCAGCCTCTGGGGTCAGGGCCTGGGTGCTGGCCTCAAGCCCCACCTCCAGGCCTCGGTGGGGTTCCTGCTGCTGGAAGTGGCGCCCATTCAACCCTTTAAAGCGTCCCCTCCTCCTGGGCACGGGGCCAGTTGGAGTCGCCTCCGTGTGAGCGCCCACTGCAGTGCTGGGGCTGCTAGGGCTGGGGGCCACTGTGCTCGGCCACACCTCTTCAGCCTCCCGGGGGGGCCTTGAGGCTAGCATGAAGCCTCCAGGAGCAGGGCTGCGGGTCGCCTGAGACTCCTGCTTCTCTGCCAAGATCAGAGGCTCTTCTTCCCCACTGGATACTAGAGGCTCCTGGAAGTCAGGGGTGACCATCTCCTCCCCAGTGCTGGGTTCCACTTCTTGGGCTGCAGGCCCTTCTGCTGACAGAATCTCCCCCTCATCCCCAGATGAGGGGGTCTCTGGGTCTCCATGTGGTGGTGTAGGATGATGAGCTGTGGGAGAAAGCCGAAAAGGTTGTGTTAGGAAGGTTGGCCAGGAAGTTCTGCCTGAAGTCTACCCCCACTCTAGCATGCTGCAGCGTGAACCGTCTGTGTCTCTCTGTTTCTCTGTGCCCCTCTGTCTCTAAAATCTCTGCGTGGTTTCTGGGACCCCCTAAACCCAGAGAGAGGAAGGTGTGAAGTTAACACTCCTACTGTTCAGGCTGGGGCCCACTGTCAAGGTCAGTCAACTGGTCATGGGGAGGGGTCAAGAGACAGCTAGGTTCCTGGGTAAAGCTCAGGCAGTGGCCAATTCTCATGGGGGCAGGTCAGACCTGGACCATAGCTTCTCCCCCAGGGGGAGGAAGCTCCTAATAAGCGTGGCCTTCCTACAAAGGGATTTTTTTCCCTCTTACACATTAGTCTTAGGTCCTTGGAGCCAGGTTCCCAGCTTCTGAAACTTTGGTCCCACTCCAAGGACTAGGGTCATCCCTAGTCCCTGGAGGTGTGGCCTTGCCTTGGGGCCGTGGCTACTGGAACAGCACTTCCTCCTCCGGGGATGCTTATGCACAAGGCTCCAGCTAAAATATGCTCCACTCAGAAGCGTGTCTTTCAGGGACCTTAAGAGATACAGCTCACTCTCAACGGAACTTCCCCGCCAGAGTTTGGCCTTTTCGGGCCCCGATCCTACCCCCAGGGCGGGGCTCCTAGGGAAAGGGGCGTGGGCTTCACCGAGGGCATGGCTTCTCTCAGAGCGTATTTCCAAGGGTGTCTCTCCTCTGTCTGGGCTCCGCCTCCACTAGAAAGGAAAATTCCCAGGGGCGTGGCCTTGACCTGGATGTATAGCTTTGGGGCGTGGCTGCCAGGGGACGCACCTTCCAGGGGCTTGACCTTACACGCACCTCGGAAGCAGTAGGCATCGAAGCGCGCTCCGGGCGCCGGGAAGCCAGTGCGGTTGGCGAAACGGTAGACGGTGCGCACGCCGGGGGTTGGGCCGCCGCAGCGCCGGCGCGGCGTCTGGATCGGGTAGCGCACGCTGCCGTCGGCTAGCCAGCCCGGGTCGCACTGGTCCAGGCCCTCGTGCCAGGCCAAGTGCAGCTGTCCCACCGAGGCTAGCGCGGCGCCCTGGCGGCGGCACTGGGCACGCGCGCCGGCCAGGGTCAGGCGGCGGGCCGGGCCCACATAGAAGACCTCGCCTGCGGGAAGGCGCGAGCGAAGGTCAAGCGGGCCTGGGGAATTCTCCCCTGAAGCCCGGGAAGGGGGGTCCCACTCTGAACTCCAGCCTGGCCGGGTTTGGGTGGTGGCTAAACAAGGCGGCGATAGCCGCCGCTGTGCGCACCGCCGCCCGCGCTGTGGTCTTTACCTCTCAGGCAGTGCTAGGAAGAAGAGGGCCTTAGCTTCTTTTTACAAATGAGGTAACAGGCCTTTGAGTGTGTTGGGCTCCAGAGAAAGGGAGGATCTTGGCGCGGGGAGGGGGCTCAGAGAGTAAGAGAAGGGTAGGAATAGGGAGAGGGGCCAGGGAGGGGGAGAGTCTCAGAGAAGAGACAGGGCCTCAGAGAGAGGGAAGGGGCACAGAGAAGGAGAGGGGCTCAGGGAGGGAAGGAAAGCTCAGAGAAGGGTGAGCCCAGATATTGGCTGCAGGTTTATAGAGGGATGAGACTTAGGAGAGCTAGGCAAGGACTTAGGGAGGAATGGGGGTTGGGGAGGGTAATAGGTACTCAGGGAAGTGAGGGTGGGGGGGTCCTGCCAGCCCCAGACTTACCCCCCAGCTCACGGGCAAAGCAATACACATCGTAGAGTTCCCGTGGGTCGCGCCTCCCATAGCTCCTCACCCCTGGAAGGCTGCTACGGTCGCCATAGCAACCAGGACGGGACTGGGTGATAGGATACCTGACAAGACAAGGAGGGGGTCCCTCTCAAATATGTGCGCCTGGGGCCCCCAACAACCATCTTTCCCCAGGAGCTAGGTCTCCATGTCCCAACCCTGTGTACCCCCTCACCGAACAGTGCGGTCAGAGAGCCACCCGGCATCACAGTTGTCAAAGCCATCTTCAAAGGCAGCCTGCAGGTGCCGTGGGGCTGCAATGGTGGCTGAGCTGAGACGGCAGGCCTCCTGGGCCTCTGCGAAGGTCAGTGCATAGCGATCCTGGGCTGCCCGGTAGTGGAACACAACACCTGTTGGGGAACATCCAGGATAGGGGGCTGACTTATGCTGCAATCTTCAAGAACTGACCTCTTTCTTGCAGAATGCCCCTTCTCCCAGTTTGATAATAATAAACCTGCTCCCCTATGCTGCCCTGTACCATGCCAGACTGATATGACCCCATTTTTAAATAAGGAAATTGGTAACGATGACCATAAAGGGCTAAAATGTGTCTAATGTTTACCATGTAGAAAGCATTTATAAGCAAGATCTCAATGAAATCTTACAACAACACTGTGATTATCCCCATTTCCAGAGGAGAAAACTAAGGCTCAGAGACGCTGAGGCACATGTTCCGTTCCACACAGCCAGTATGAGGCACAGCCAAAATTCATAACCAGGATGCTCTGACTCCAAAGATAGCACTCTTCATGCCTAGGGTTAGACCTTGGAGGTGACAGGAGGCATGGAGAAGAGGGAGATTCTTCCTTTTAAAAATAAAGTACATGCTGGGGTGCCTGACTGTCTCAGCAGGGTAAGCATATGACTCTTGATCTTGGGATTGTGAGTTCAAGCCCCACGTTGGGTGTGGAGATTACTTAAAAATAAAATCTTAAAAACAAAGGAATTAAGTACATGTATTGATAGGGAAAGCACAGGTGGCAATGGGAGATCAAGTCGTTCTTGCCCAGCCTGGGAATGGAGTCACAGAAGACTTCCTAGAGGAGGTGACTTGTAAGCCAGGATGGGAAGCATAAATAATAGGCTCGCTGTGACTCAAATTCTGATTTAGGATGAAAGAAATGGCTGAGCAAGACAAAGGAATGAAACATTCGATTCCATTTTATCAAACTCCGAGCTCCTGGAAGACAGTGGCTGCATCTCAGTTATGAATATGTTCCCAGCACCAGACTAGCATGTGGTAGGTAGGTGCTCAATACACGTTCAGTTGAATGAATGAATTGAACAATCCCAGAAGTAGATTTTCCTTCCTTCATCACTTATCGGTTTTCTTCAAGGTTTATCAGTTTTGAGCAGCGAGGCCGTGTAAAAGGGACAGTTGGCTGACCCCATAAAATATGCAGTGAGACACTGTTGGGTGGGAGAACACTGTGCTCCAGGACAGGTGGTTCAGGGATTTGCCCATGGCCAGCATAGGTCAAGGTAAATCGACTTCCCAGCAAGAACCCACAGGATGTTTTACACACAACAATCCATTCATTTGTCAATTGAGTCATTTGTCAATTACCTATGGAGCGTCTACTGTGCCACCCCTGTGCTAGTAGGACTTTGCTTTCATAATTAAAAAACTTTTTGTTTTGTTTTGTTTTGTCCACCTTGATCAGTTAGGAAAAGAGAAACACTGGCTATTTCAACAGAAAGAATTTAATACAGGAGTTGGTCAAACAGGTATTTGAGGACTGTTACTTACTTAATATATATTTTCAGTTGGCTATGAAAAGAAAACCTCACTCTTATTAAAAAAAAACACATCATTTTATTGTAAAAGGAAATTTGTATTCCTATTTTATTTTTTTAAAGTTTATTTATTTTGAGAGAGCGAGCATGCGAAGGGAAGGGGCAGAGACAGAGGGGGACAGAGGATCCGAAGTAGGCTCCACGTGGACAGCAGAGATCCCATGTGGGGCTTGAACTCACGAACCATGAGATCATGACCTGAGCCAAAGTTGGATACATAACTGACTGAGCCACCCAGGTGCCCTTGTATTCCTATTTTAAGCAAGTCAATATCCTTTGTCTTATGTGAAAGTAGGTAACCATGAAAGGGACTTATAATAAGGTTAGGAGGGGCGCCTGGAAGCTCAGTACGTTAGGCATCTGACTCTTGATTTCGGCTCAGGTCATGATCCTGAAGTTTGTGGATTGGAGCCCCACATTGGGCTCTATGCTGACAGTGTGGAGCCTGTTTGGGATTCTCTCTCTTTCCCTCTCTCTCTGTCCCCCCCTCACTTGCATTCTCTCTCTCTCTCTCTCTCTCTCAAAGTAAATAAAATTTAAAAAAAAGCTTATGAAATCCTATAAAATACTGTGGTCCACAATAGATGGAGCCAGAAGCTGCTTTGTCTTAGCTAAAAAAGAGAGAAGTAGGGCGCCTGGGTGGCTCAGTCGGTTGAGCGTCCGACTTCAGCTCAGGTCACGACCTCGCAGTCCCGCGAGTTCGAGCCCCGCGTCGGGCTCTGGGCTGATGGCTCAGAGCCTGGAGCCTGCTTCCGATTCTGTGTCTCCCTCTCTCTCTGCCCCTCCCCCATTCATGCTGTGTCTCTCTCTGTCTCAAAAATAAATAAACGTTAAAAAAAATTTTTTTTTAAATAAAAGAGAGAGAAGTATTAAAGAAAGGGTAGCACTGGAGGAGACTTTCTTTGGGACTTTACTTTGTCAGAAGAATTGAAAGGGAATCATTGTTCAGGGAGTGACTTCTAAGGTGACATTCTGTGGGTGAGCTTCAGGCTCAGCACCTCCCCTCCCAGCCTTGTCCTCTCCCCTGTCCTCAACTGACCTGTCACCTCCAGGGGCACGAGGTCCTGCTCATCCTCTATGCCCCTCACCACCTGGCAGCGGTAGAGCCCAGAGTCGCTGGCTCTCAGTGGTCCCAGTAGTAGCGTCGCGTTGGCCCGGTGCCGGGGGTAGGCAGGCAGTGAAACACGTCCCTGCCAGCCCTTGGCCACTCGAACCACATTGTCCTTGGCCACCAGAATAGGCAAGTCCTGCCGCTGGCCTGATGCAGTCCGCACCTTGGTCCACTTGATCCGAGGGGCTTCTCGGCCTGCATCTGGCCATGGTCGCAGGGTGAAGAGACAGGGCAGGGCCACTAACTCTGCCAGCGCAGCCCGAACCGACCCCGACCCCACCTTCTGCATGTGGAGCCCCTTGTTGGCGGCAGCAGAGGCAGCAGCAGTGGCATCCTGTGTGCCTGGGGTGGAGAAGGTGGAAAGAGGACCTGACTCAAAGACAAAGACCAGCAGAGACTGCTATTTCTCTCACTTTACTGATAAGGAGACTGAAGCCAGAGAGGTTAGGTTGCCTACAATATCACAATGCAGTGAACAGATCTGTGATGTGCACCCCAATCTGTGAGCAAAAGTGGAGTCACATGCCTTCATAGCGGTGCATCCACTCAAAATCCAGACCCCGGCTGCCAGGGATTTGACTCTGTCACTGACTCACTGTGTGGTCATGGGAAAGTCACTTAACCCCAAAGTCCAGTAAGAAGCAGCCATTAGAAGGAAAATGTGCTTGAGGAGTACCTTCTTGATAACAGGGGCACTTTTATACATAGCGATCAGCTCATTTGATTTTCATAACCATAGGCGGAAGTAGCCATGTCTCACTGTCTTTTTGGAGGGTTGAGGAAACTGAGTCTCAGAGACATCGTTGTACTTGCCTAACCACAGAGCAAATCAGGGGGCATTTCCAGTGCCTGGGCTTTTAACCATCACTGGGGAGATGCCAGGGAGAGTTATACATGCCTTATTTCTATTGCCCCGCCCATGACAGGCATCACTAATCAATCTCCGCACTGTTTTCATTTTTTTCTCTCTCTCTTCAGCTCAGCTCAGCAAAACAGTGAGAGGCAGGAACCTCCAGCCTCCGCTGGCAATGACTAAAAATAACCTCTCAGGTGTCTTGTTCACTTTTGACTATTCAAAGACCTGTTTCATCTATTCTCATTTTATTCTCCAGACCAAGCCAGGGAACCAGCAGGAGAAAGCTCTAGAGTTAAAAAGCTGCCCCATCTTGTCAGTCCCCCAGAACCCAACCTCTCCCACCCCACAAGCTAACTCACTCTGTTCCCCAGCCACAAACAGCAGCATCTGGAGCATCAGGAGGCCCAAGGCCCAGACAGACGTGGCCCCCATGCTGGACCTGGAAAAAGATGGAGACAGAGGGAGAATGGGGGTGAGTACAACCCACCCAGTTAGTGTGGAAGGACCAAGTCTCCCCATTCTACAGACCTAGAAACAGACTCAGAGAGGCTAACGTGTCACTCAAGGTCACACAGTCAGCAAGCAAGGGTTAACCCAGGATCCAAACCCAGGACCGGCTGACTTCAGAATCCCAGCAGTGAAGTTTCACAGTCAGAAGTAAGGGTGTTAAAGAGAATCAGACCTGGTATTGTCTATCTGCCTGTTCCTTGCTGTGTGACCTTCAACAAGTAGATTAGCTTCTCTATGCCTCAGTTTCTTTGTAGGTTAGCTAGAGATAACATCAGGTAGTTAGAAGGAATAGATGGGTAAGTACAGTCAATATGTACAAAATGCCTAGAACTGCCTGGCATGAAAGAATAGATTTGAGCTGTTTTTTAAAAAATGTATTTATTTAATCTCTATGCCCAACGTGGGACTCGAACTCACAACCCTAAGATCAAGGGCCACATGCTCTTCTGATTGAGCCAGCCGGGTGCCCCTGAACTGTTGTTATTACTATTATTGACCTTAACACAGCCAAGATCAAAATCCCATCTTTCATGTTGGCCTCACCCATAAGACTAGGATTCCAGGAGGGCAGTAGCCAGTCCCAGTCAGCCTGAGGTCCCCAGTCCTCGCAGTAGGCTGGCCTCCAAGTCAGCCTTTAATCTGGGTTTGCTGACTGACACGATTCTCAGCTTCAATTCCAGGATTTGGTTGTCGCCAAGATTCTATTCTTGGTTTCCGGGATTTTTGAGAAGCTGCCAAGTCCCAGCTGGAGGAAGGGGCCTCACCCCTGCCCACCCCACCCTCCTCCTGACTTCATACCACCTGGCAAAGATGCCTCCTAGGTCCACAGAGAAACTCCAGTTGTGGGTCCAGCCTTCTATAGGGGTTGTGGCCCTCAGACATAAAATGGACAATTACTGAGTGCCAACTGTAAGTAAGGCCCAATCCAGGCACCGGGACACAGCAGTGCCCTCCCAGGCCTCACATTCTTCCAGAGACCAGAAACTCTGGGGAGATAGTCCCTCCCCAAAGCCTCACAGCCCCTCTGTACCACTCCCCTCACTGGGGCTCAGGAGGTGGGGACAGATGGCAAGTTAGGGCATCCTCTAAAAATCTAACTCTTGCAGCCTCCCCCAATAAAAGAATAGCACTGAGGAGGGGAGTGTAGATAGCATCCAGCATGGGGGCTGTGGAGGAAAGCTGGTCCCATTCCCAGTGCTCTTTCCCTGCTCCCAGAGTCCCTACTGGGAGGCCAGCCGGGGCCCTATCCGTGGTGCTGAACTCTAGGGAGGCAAAGCAATGACATGCCCACTTGGTCTCCTTGTCTTCCTCTGGCAGCGGCACCACAGCTTCACCCGGGACCCAGAGAGGGCTAGCAGTTTGCCTAGGGCTGCACAGCGGATCAGAGGCCAGACCTCGGGATGGTGCCCCCAACTACCAACCTGTAAACCTTAGCAACTTCTGCCTCCATTCCCAGCTGTCCTCATTTCTCCCCCTTGGAATCCTGAACAAGTGCAGGATCCTCTGATGGCTGTACAAGGCCTGACGAGGAGGACCTTAGGAGGGGGTGAGTTCACAGAATTCATACACACACACACACACACACACACACACACACACACACACTTTGTATGGTTAAAAGGACAGACTACATTCAGGGGCACCTGGCTGGCTCAGTTGGAGGAGCATGTGACTCTTGATCTCAGGGTCATGAGTTCAAACCCCAAATTTATTTAAAATTAAAAAAAAAAACTCTGCCTCTTTCTATACATTGTATGACCCTAGACAGGTTGCTTCATTCTCTGTGCTTCACTTTCCCCACCTGTAAAATGGGGATCACCCAACATGTACCTCATAGTGTTACGGTGAGGATGGGATGAGCAAAGACTTGTGGGGTGCTAGAAATGTTAAATTAAAAATCAGCTTTTTGTATACAAAGCCTCATGTACACATGCAAATGTACAGAGGTGATCCAACACAGTGACAGTTTCAGGTGCACCCTCCCACGCACACACATACCCTCCCAGAGGCACTCTGTTCCCTCTGCTTGCACCCTCACACACCCACACCCCTTCTCTTAAAATACTTCCTCCCTAGAGCAGCCAGAGGTGAGCATTTACACAGCTGTCTGGGGCTTGTCCCCTCATGAATAATGCATAAGCCTCATGCATATGCAACAGGGGCCTGTGGGGCATTGGAGGAGGGGCGGTGCTGAAGGAGGGTGTGTGTGTGTGTGTGTGTGTGTGTGTGTGTGTGTGTGTGTGTCCCTGTCC
>NW_024412424.1:3208910-3241896 GCF_014898765.1 Herpailurus yagouaroundi | reverse complement strand
GGAAATAATGGAAACGAGTGGGGACAAAAGCTTAAAGAGATCAGCCCTTCCCCCACCTTCCTTCCCAGGGTTTTTGTCTCTCAGCTTAGGATGGGATGCACTGGGCAGTGATGGCTCTAGGGGCCAAAGTGACACACTGGGGGAGGGGGTACCTGGTGGTTCAGTCAGTTAAGCGTCTCACTCTTGATTTCGGCTCAGGTCATCATCTCATGGTTTGTGGGATCCAGCCCCACACTGGGCTCTGCACTGACAGCTTGGAACCTGCTTGGGATTCTCTCTGGCCTCTCTCTGCCCTTCCCCTACTCCTACACGGGCACATATACCCCCCCCCCCCAATCCATAAATAAACTTTAAAAAAAAGTGATACACTGGGGAGCTATGCTTACTGTTCAGTCCTCATCACAGAGGAAAGCTGGAGGTCAGGGATCACATTGACATGAGTGTCCACAGTTTACAGGCTGGGTGAGGGGGTGATTGTGGCAGCATTGGTTAGGGTGGGGGAGCCGGGGGTCCGGGGTCGCATTGTGTCATGTGTAAGGCATCCAGGCAGCTTTGTTTCCACACGTTCAGGGTTCAAACCTTCCACTCCTAACAGAGTGACTCTGGACCAGCCATTTTGTCTTTCTGTGCCTCAGTTTCCCTGACTAAAAAAGGAGGATAATTAAGACTCCCCATCTTACAGGGTTGCTGGGAGAATGAAACAGGAAGTAAACACGTAAGCTGCTATCATGCTGCTGCCCATTTTCCAGCTGGAGAAACTGAGGCTCAGAGGCACAGGACCACCTGCCTGAGGTTGTACAGTATAGGTACTGGTCAAGTGGGAGTCTAGGTTCATGGCCTCAGAGCCAAGCTGACCCCCACTCCCGACTGCCCCCACCTCTCTACACCCCCTCCTCTCCACCCCTAGGTCCCCCTGGCCAGCGCCAGGGCTGAGCTTAGAGGGGCTGGCCTGGGGCCCAGGGCGGTGGGGGAGGCAGGCTGTTGCTGGGGGCTTGAATGAGGCAACCTTGCCTGGGAATCTGCTGGGCTCAAAGAGCTATTTATAGGCCTGCACTGGGATTGGGTGAGCCACCCCCCGCCAGCCCTGAGTGCCTTCTCTGTGCCCCCCACACTGGGGCCCAGGCCAGGGGCTGAGAACCAAGTTGGGGGATGGAGCAAGGGAGGGGGCTAGTGGGCCAGAGCAGGAGCAGGGAGGCTGGACCCACCAGGAGAGCTGGATCTCAAGGGTGGACAGTGTCCCTCCAAAGTGCCTCTTAACATACTCAAGGTGACACACGGCCGTGACACATGCAACCGCATTCACGTGTGTCACACGATGACCCCAACAAACCACTAACCCACAGTCACGTCCCAGGCCCACAGTGAGCGCACAGGTGGTTTATATACAACCACATGAGACAAGGCCACACGTAAGTCACACAGACCACATACGACCTCATGTGGCTGCACACACGTCATGCCTCTTGCACAACCAAACCCGCAGCTGTGATTCAAACCGCACCTCTAGTCCCTTCACGGTCGAATACATGCCCTGCAGTACCTTAGCCTTCCTGGCAGTCACAAACAAGCCCACATGTGCCCCACATTGTTCACACTCAACCATGTTTACAGCTGTGGGCACATCTACAGGCAGCTAGCACCCAACTATGATCGCTAGGCACACGGGCACCAACACGGAGACATATAGTCCTCCTGGGTCCAACCTCACAACACAGCCACTCATGCTCACCATTCATCACTCCCCCTGTAGTGGCCCTGGGGGGGGGGTCCCCTGATGAGATCACCTCCAGGATGCCTGGCCACCGCCACCACCCCTGCTTCTACTGTCACCTCCACTTGCCCAGGCTCCCAGGTTTGCACTGTCCCAGGACTGACAAGTCCAGCTGGCATCCATCTACTCTGAGGTGGGCCTTGTTGAACCCAGGCAGACCCCGGCAGAAAAATCAGGCCTGGACCTGCCCCACTGGGGGCTGCGAGTCACGGAACTGTCACATCCACCCCCACATACTCTCCAGGCTGGAGCCTTGAGGCGATCATTACACTGATCCCCCAGAGGGAACCAAGGCTTGAAGCTATCTGAAGACCTTTCCCTGCCCTGCTCCAGCATAACAAACACATGAGAAGTGGGATCTGGTTTTTGCCATGGGTGGGGCTGCATCCCCACGGAGCGTCCCTGCTGACCCATACTTGCTGTGTGACTTCAGCAAATACCTGACTCTCTCTGAGCCTCTATTGCCTCTTTTGACAAGTGCAAAACTCAGCCCGTGGAGAGAACGCCAGAGTCAGATTGGGATTTGAATCCTTCTCTCCCTGGATGAACTTAGCCAAATGATTTTGCTTTTCTGTGCCTCAGTTTCCCTCAGTGAACCAGGGTTGCAGTTCCTGGCTCTTCCAGAGCTTCCTCTGCTCCATCCTCTGGGTGAGGGGGGGGGGGGGAGGGAGTGCCTGGTTTTTCCTCACTCAGGCAAATGAATGGACCACTTTTGGCTGCCCTGCTGGGAGCTTAGAGCTGCTAATTCCCTGGAGAAACAGGAGGCTCTTTCATGCCCAGGCGCCAGTGGGGTGAGGAGGCGGGAAGAGGGTATTGAGCTGGCCTCATACCAGTGGGCAAGGTGGCTCCATGCCAAGACCAGGAGTGGCGCTGGTGGGGGGGGGGGTGGCTAAGGCCATGAATATCCTCCCTGGGGGACATTGGGTATATATATCCTCAGCTATAAAATGGAAGTGACATGGACCAGCACAGCAAGTTCAACGAACCAGTGGATGAACAACCAGCAAAATGTGGTTTCAAGTCAATCACAAGGTGGGCTCTCAACAAAGGTCAGCCACTGTTGTTATGTGTCCCCCAAAGAGCCCACCAAATTCTCCAGCAGTCCTATAAACAGAATTCCCTCCATTTCACAGATGAAGGAATTGAGGCCCAGAAAGGTCAACGTGCTTGTCCAAGATCACATGGCCAGTAAGTGAGTGACCCAGCCAGGATTTAAACTGGATCTGGACCCTCCAGGGTCCATGCTTTTCCCACCTCCCTCTGGGGGTAAAGAGGTCTTTTCTGCCATCCGCAGTCCTGGCCCCAGCACTGAGACCAGCAGAGCCAGGTCTAGATGGCACCAGGCCATGACTGAATGCAGGAAGTCCTGGCAGGCAGGGGCTGATGGGGCAGCCCTTCCGGTGGTGTCCCAGTTTCCCAGCCAGCCCACCCCCACCCCCTTACTGGAGTGGGCTTGGGAAGATGCTAGCAGGATGCCAGGAGAACCATTCCCCTAGCCCTTGAAGAAAGGGGCTGGATTCTAGACCATTCAGCTAAAGCCAGGAACCTGCAGCCTTCTGCCAGTAGCTGTTTGTCTCAGAACCCTCCATTCATGCAGATGGGATGGTGTCTTGCCCTTTCTCAAACACCTTCAGGCTCAGCAGGGTTTTGCTCCACATATTTTATTCAGATTCATGGTCTTTCACCCAACCAGGCCTTTACTTACACTGTTTTCCCTGCCGGACAAATCTCCCCCCATTTTTCTTACCTTGATAAATTCCTGCCCACCCACTAAGGTACAGACACAAGATCCCCTATCCCAGGAAGCCCTTCCTCCAGGTAGAGCCTCTGGTCTCCCAGCCCTATGTCTGGCTCAGCCCTGACTGCATGGGTGTGTGTGTGTGTGTGTGTGTGTGTGTGTGTGTGTGTAGCTCTGTCTTACCAAAATTGAGGGCTCCTCAGGTATGGAGGAGGCTTCTCGCTGAGGCTTTTCACAGTCCCCAGCACCACCCAGCACAGGGCTGGGCAGCAGGGAGTGAATTCTTGGTTAGTGAATCAGTGAACCAAATCTTTAGCCTTTGTGCAGTCTGGTTTGGCCAACCCCCTCCTTCCCCCCAGTTCATCCTTCAAAACCCACTTCCCACGCCCCCTCCTCCATGAAGCCTGTCCCAGGCAGCATTTACTAGGAAGAAAGATTTGGAGGCTAAGCCTCTTTCTTGTGTTGCAGCTGGGGTACACGAGGCTGACGAAGACTCGCTCATCGTGGCCTCTTTCTCAACTCTTCCTTTGGTCCCTGGGAGGCAATGAAGCGCTCGGCAGCATTAGCAGTTACGGAATGGGTTTTGGCTGACTTCCCCAGGTAGGGAGATAATCGTTATAGGAAGTCTCTCAGACTTCCTATACCCTATACCCTGCTCTATACCCGCAGGCACCAGAAGACGGCGCCCCGCACACAACTTGGCAAACAATTCTTTCGGGTGCCTCCCTTCTTCCTCCAGCTCCAAAAGAAAACTCAGCACTGGATGAAGGCCCTTTAAGAGGCGGGCGCGGAGGGGCGGGGTTCGAATTGCCGCCTGCCCTGAGAGCATGGGAGGGGCAGGTCTGAGTCACAGTGCGCTTGCGCGGTGTCCTCGTGGTTCCGGGTCCTGCTCTGGTTCTCGGCGCTGTTCGCAGAGACTGAAGCTCGCAGTCCGAGCGACCCCCGGAAACCCACAGGAAACCTGTTTCCCTTACTTGAACCTGCTGTGAGAATCTAGCCGCGGGTCACTGCAGTTTCTTTGAAACCTTTGTAGACTCTGAGGCGTGGTCAAGGTGGAACGGCTGTGGCTGCTTTGGCGTCGGAATACGCACACCGGCTACACCGGCTGAGCCCTGAGAGGCTTTGTGGAGCCGAGATGACCCACTCTTTGGTTTGTCCAGAGACAGTGACCAGGTGAGACCCTGGGGACGGGCAGTGGCGGGCGTGGCCCTTGAGCCCGGGGTTAACCGAGCTGGGGGTGCCGGGGTAAGCTGGAGGCGAGGAGGGGGCGGGCCCACCGGTGGGCGGGACCTCGGCGCTGGGTTTAGCCAGTCTTTTCGCTCTTATTCTGGTGCCTCCAGGGTGAGTTCAGTGCTGAATCGCAACACTCGGCAGTTTGGAAAGAAGCATCTGTTCGATCAGAACGAGGAAACGTGCTGGAACTCGGACCAGGTGAGGCACCTCTCCCTGGACCCTCCACCCATCCTGTGAATCAGATTCAGGAGGCCGGGGTGCCTTGAGAACTAAGGAGCACTCCAGCTGGGCACAGTAGAGTTGGTCACGGAGGGAACGAGTGCCAGCCAGCTGCCCCTCGCACCACCTCTCCCCCCATCGACTGTGGGAATAAGACACACATAGCAAGCTCTGTCTGAGCCTGGACAGATTGTGAGCCTCAGTTTCCCTGTCTGTCTCCAGGGCCCCTCCCAGTGGGTGATACTAGAGTTTCCTCAGCGCATCCGTGTCTCCCAGCTGCAGATCCAGTTCCAGGGGGGTTTCTCCAGTCGCCGGGGTCACCTGGAAGGTACTGGAGGGCTCTGGAAGGTGGGGGTTTGGAGAGGGCACCCCAGCCTCACAACCTGCCCCTTTCTCTGTTGCAGGTTCCCAGGGGAATGAGGCTCTTAGCAAGATTGTGGACTTCTACCCTGAGGACAACAACTCACTTCAGATATCCTTCCTGGGCCTCTGGGGAGGAGCAGGGGTGGTGGTCTGTGCCTCTGAAAACCGTGGGCCCTGGTATGTGACCTTGAGCAAGTGGGCTCTGGACCTCCATTGTTCCATCTGTAAAATGAGCTGATGGTAACCGGTTCTGTGTGAGAGCCTCAGAAGGGCTCACAGTGTGGCCCGTCACCCAGCACACTGGTGGTGTCTAAGCTGGGGCTGCCAGATGGGAAATGATGAACTACCTATTTCCCTTGACTGCCTATGCTCACACCTTCCCTGTGCCAGTTGCCGAGGTGGACCGGCTGAAGGTGACATTTGAGGACGCCGCTGACTTTTTTGGCCGAATTGTCATCTACCACCTGCGCGTGCTGGGGGAGAGGGCGTGAGGCCACCGGGTACTAACTAACTCCTCCAGGAAGCCCTTGGGGAAGCACAGTGAAGTCCTTCAGGTTATGCACAGAAGGTTTATTGGTTCCTCTTGGGAAGGATCCCCTCCCACCGTCTGTCCAGGAGCTGCCTTTGAAGTCAGTTCTGGGTTCCCCCAGCTCTGCGTCAACTGTTTTGTTCCCTGAGTATCTGAGTCCCCAGCAGGCAGCCTTCACTCAGGATCTGCGGGCACCAGGTTGCTCTGGAAGAGTTTGAGGATGTGGTTCTCGATCACCTGTTGCACTGGAAACAGGAAAGGGAAAAGGTGGGCCATGAATCGAATGCAGGCTGCAGAGACAGAGGCCATTTGTACACCTCTTTTGGGGGATGAGCCGGGGTGTCCCAGCATGAGAACTACACCCGCCTCTCAGGGAACGAACGAACGGGGATCTCCAAGTCCTGAGACACAAACGGAGGACCTAATTCATAGGCGGGGAAATCCACACCCTTCCCAGAGTACAGCTGAGAAGACTGAGGCCCCCAGGCCAGGAAACTCAATTTTCCCTAAGTCTGTAAAAATGCATTTTTGGAGGCTTTTTAGAGTAAAAAAAAGAAAAAAAAAATCTTTACCAAACAAAATTCTCGACTGGTGACTTTTATGAAAGGATAAGAGGGGCTGTGAGGAATGGCTTCTGTCCCAAATGGAATAAAACTTGAAGGAAGGAGGAGAAATCTCCCAGGCTCTCAATCTCTCCATGACCCCAAGGGGTCAGTTCTATTAGGATCTCCCCATTTTGTGGATGGGGAAGCTGAAGGGGGAAGTGGGGGAACAAACTGGGGTCAGCCTATGGTCCCTACTTACGCCCACGTCCTGCCATGGAGAGGGCTGGCTTCAGTGACCCTCTGTGGCCCGGCCCCTCCTTCTTGGCATCCTTATCCTGCAAGGCCTCTGCAAGGATCCTACCCCCAGCCTGGTTCCTCCAGCCTGAATCCCATCCTTCCCTTTGGGCCTCCCAGTGCCTGTGTATATCTCATCATGAACCCAGTCACTGACACACGTCAGCCTCCTGCACACGCCCAGGTGAGTACACAGTGGCACTACGTGTTTGCTAATGTGAACACTCTCAACGCTAGCATGTGACAGCTGAGAGGGATGTCCTGTGCACCCCTCTGTGGTCACCTGCTTACGGCGCACTGTCACTGCCCTATGTGTCTCAGGCTGACCTTTCCGATATCCCAGGGCCACGGCAAGGTCCATTGGGGTATAGCCGGAGTCAGCCTCCGTGGTGAGATCGGCTCCTCGGGCTGCAGAGCAAAGCAGGTGTTACTGGAGAGGCAGCGGGGCTGGGAGCCCAGAATGGGGCATGGAGACTTGGGAGATCCAGTGATCCCTCACGGTATAGCCACAGGTCTGCTGGTTGCCCTTATAGGCTTGGATGAGAACCTGAGCTCTCTGAAGAATGTGGCCAATAGAATCCCCACCTCCAGGGTCCCTGAGGCATGAAGGGTGTGGTGTTCAATCCGGTGAGCCAGACCCCTGTACTATCCTACCATCTCCTGTCCCCAGATCAATCCTCTTGGGAAACTCAGGTAGTGACCGTTCATCCCAAGAGCTGTTCGAGCAGAGTTTGGACCCCTCCCTGGCCCTCAGGGTTCCTGTGGGGCCAGCTGCTACTCCCACTTACCCAACAAGGCTTCTACGCACTTCACGTGGTTCCCACGCACGGCGTACAGCAGTGGCGTCCCTCCATTCTGTCAAAGGCAGGGGCAAGGGCAACCGACATTCTGTCTTTTCCAAATTCTCACAACAGCCCCAGCCCTCCAATTTAATGTGGTTCTTCCTCCTGCTCAACACCTGGCCTCGTTCCCCCTTTGGGTCTTAGCTTAGATACCCCTTCTTCCAGGAAACCCTCCTCGACTTCCCTGGACTCTGGAGGCCGCTTTCCGGGCTCTTGCGGCTGCCTGTGTGTCTGCTGTTACAGTGCTATTCGCTACATTTCAGCTGTTTCTGTGTCGGCTGCCCTCCCCGCAAACTAGGAGCTCTGTAAGGCTCAGGGAAGGCTGTCTTGTGTTCTCAGCACCCACAGCAGGCCTGGTACCCTGCAAGGTGCCCAGGGCCAGTGGGCGGTGCCTCACCCAGTCGTAGATGTTGATGTCCACGTCACGCTCAAGTAGCAGCCCTACGATGTCTGTGTAGCCGCCCATGCTGGCCAGGGACAGGGCGCTTTCCCGTTCCTTGGCCAGGATGTGGGGGTCAGCACCCTGTGGTAGGGGGAATAGAGACAGTGGTGATGGGATGGGTGGGGGCATCCCCTGGAATCCTGGGGTACCCATGGCAGCCCCTTCTTATAGACATGGCACCAGCAGACTCAGACGAGACCCCAGCCCACCCTCAAGTTCCTGGGAAGCCCTCAGCTGGGCTGGGACGCACCCACTCAAGCAAGAAGCGGACAGTCTCGATTTCTCCAAAGGCGGAGGCCCAGATGAGGGGGGTGAAGCCATGCTCGTCCGGCTTGTTGATGAGGTTGTCGCCTGGTAGGAGGGGGGTGGTACCACTGGGATGCACCCCTGCCCACTCTCCCCAGTGCTGTGGGAGCAGGGACAGGGCGGGTGGCTGGGGTCGGACATGACGGGGAGCACACGGGTGGACACAGGCACATTTGTGGAGACTCAGGTCATTTCAATACCCACGTGCACACACCAGCACGTGTGGTCAGACACATTCGGACACACCACAGTACTCGTGTGGACACACACCTTTCCTCAGATGTTCCTTCAGCTGGCTCAGCTCCCCCTGGGCCGCGAGCTGGTGGATGGACAGGGCTAGGGGCCAGAGAGAGGCAGAGTCCTCACCTGTCCCATCCCTGCTCCATGCCTCAGTTTACCCCATCCAAAGTTGCTCCTCCCGGCCCCTGCTACCTACTAGCACCTGTTATCTCTCCCCGCCTTAGGGACTGGAGGCCCACTTACAGTCGAGGGTGGCTGGCAGGGCCGAAACCTCGTTCCCCCGCTGCCGGTTGGTGAGGGTTGTGGAGTGCTTCAGGGAGCTGCCTCCTAGAAGAGAGAGGAAGGGCCTCAGTTTGCTCCTAGTATGTCTCTGAGGCTTCAGACCAGACCCTCGGGATTTGGAGCTACCAAAGACAGTGCCTCACTCCACCATTCACTCACTCTGCCCTCCTGGATACCCGGGTGCACCTTTCTCCTCTACACCTGGTGATGTTCTGGGCAAACGATACATAGTCTCTGCCCTCAAGGGGTACACCGACAAGAGGGGGGAGTCAGACAGAAGGAGAGAACTAAGTATTCAGGAGAAATAAGAAGGAGGTAGAAGAGGGGCACCTGGGTGGCTCAGTTGGTTGAGCGACTGACTTTAGCTCAGGTCACGATCTCGCAGTTTGTGAGTTTGAGCCCTGCGTCGGGCTCTGTGCTGACAGCTCAGAGCCTGGAGCCTAATTCAGATTCTGTGTCTCCCCCTCTCTCTGCCCCTCCCCTGCTCACGCTCTGTGTCTCTCTGTCTCGCAATGATAAACAAATGTTAAAAAAAATTTAAGAAAATGGGGCGTCTGGGCGGCTCCGTCGGTTAAGCGTCCAACTTCAGCTCAGGTCATGATCTCACAGTCTGTGAGTTCGAGCCCCACGTCGGGCTCTGTGCTGACAGCTAAGAGCCTGGAGCCTGCTTCGGATTCTGTGTCTCTCTCTCTGCCCCTCCCCCGCTCACGCTCTGTCTCTCTCTGTCTCAAAAATAAATAAAAACATTAAAAAAATATATAAAAACAACTTAAGAAAAAAAAGAGTATCCTTAAAAGAAAAAGAAGGAGGTAGAAGAGAGTGGAAAGAGGGGAGGGCCAGGGGTGAGTCCATTTCAGACACGATGGTCAGGGAGGGCCACTCTGAGGAGGTGATACCAACTGAGAGCTTGGCCAGATGAAGAAACCAGCCCTGGGAAGAGGTAGAATGTTCCACACAGAGGGAACAGCAGGGACCAAGGCCCCAGGAGGGACTGAATTAGACGTGTTCAAGGACTCCAGTCAAAAGAAATCCTTGAGGGGCACCTGGGTAGCTCAGTTGGTCTATTTCAGCTCAAGTCATGATCTCATAGTTCGTGAGTTTGACTCCCACATCAGGCTCTGCGCTGAGAGTGCAGGGCCTGCTTGGGATTCTCTCTCTCCCTCAATCTGCCCCTCCCCTGCTCATGCTCTCTCTCTCTCTCTCAAAAAAAAAAAAAAAAAGAAAGAAATCCTTGGATCCTTAATAGGGTTAACAGAATCACCACCATCTGACCCAGCAATCCACTCCTAGGTATCTACCCCCAAAAGTTGAAATCAACTGTTCAGACAAACACCGGTACACAAATGTACCAGCAACACTAGTCACAATCGCCTAAAGAGGAAGAACCCAAGGGTCCATCGATGGATGAATGGATAAAAGAAATGTGGTCTGGAATGGGATATTATTGGGTCATAAAAAGGAATGAAGCACCAACACATGCTGCAAATGCAGACAAACCTCCAAACCATCATGCCGAGGGGCGCCTGGCTGGCTCAGTCAGAGGGGCATGCAACTCTTGTTCTCGGGGTCATGTGTTCAAGCCCCACATGGGGTGTAGAGATTACTTAATAATCAAACTTAATAAATCAAACTTAAAACAGTGAAAAAAACCCATCATGCTGAATGAAAGAAGGCAGACACAAAAGGCCGCATGTTGTAGGATTCATTTATATGAAATATCCAGAACAGGGAAATCCATAGAGACAGAAAGATTAGTGATTGACAGGGGCTAGGGGAGGAGGGATGGAGAATGATTCCTCATGGGGACTGGGTTTCCTTCTGGGGTGACGGAAATGCTCTGGAACAACAGAGAGAGTGGGGGTGGGGGGCTTAAGCACAATGTGAATGTACTTACCGCCACTGAATTGTATGCAAGTCTGGTTAAAATAGCAACTTTTATGCTATGGGGATCTAGCCATCATATATATACATATAAAGCAATTCCTCACTGGGTGGAGAGGGAAGACACATTCTGGGTAATGGAACATAAAGACAGAGGTCCTGTCTTGAGCCTGACATTCCATTGTCCTTGCATCCCAGAGGCAGGAGTCCAGGGGAAACATCCTACCTACCCTGCGGTGAGGAGGCACCAGCATCCGGTTCAGGATTCCCAGGCTCCAGAGTGCAGGGGAAGAGACTGAGCACCACAGTGTCTGAGCCATCGGGGGCCTCATCGCTGGGGTCCTCAGGGTCCCCAAATTCTGGGATGGGGAGCTGTTGGGTCAGACTGAGGTCCTCTGCCGGCTGGGTGGGCTCCATGGGGGAAGCTGGCAGAAGCGCCAAAAGATAACAGTTAATTATCAACAACTCCTATTAAGTAGGCACCAACAGCATACCCGGCCTTTCACGGTGAGGGTGGGTAAACTCAAGCTCAGCGGGAAGTTAAAACCACAGTCCAACTGCTTTTCAGGCTCATTCCTCCCCCGCTACCAGGGCACATACAACATGCTTTACTTAAAATGGGTTCAGCTATCTGGGTTCGAATCCCACCATTTATAAGCTGTGAGCACTTGGGCACATGACTTAACTTCTTTGAGCCTCAGTTTTCTCATTAATCAAATGGGGAAATGAGGTCTTAGCACCGTGCCTGTACATAGCAAAGCTAGGGGCCTGATAACGGGCAGAGCTTAATAAACGTTCCCTGTAGTTATTTTTTTCTTGCGTGGTGGCGGGGGGGGGGGGGGGCGTCCCCGGAATAAGTGACTGCTCAACAAACTGTGATCGGTCCCATCCCACCGGCCCCTCCCAAACAGATCCGAAAGGTCCACTCACCTCTAACGAGCCTCGTCTGTCACCCCACGCCGCAAGTCCGGGTCCCCCAAAACTTGGGGGCCCAATTCACAAACTTTTCTCCTTCAATTGATATAGGAGGGAGCAAGCTGGAACCTGGATCCTCAGCGCCCTGGTTTCTTCTGCCGGGACAGAGAGCAACTTGATACGCGACCGCTACCCCCACCTCAGAGCACCCCACTGCGCCTGCGCACCCTGCCTCCCCAAAAGTGCCGAAAGGCAAGAGCAGTAGAAGCTGCTACTGGCCCTTTAAGACTTGGGGGAGGGGCGTGGTTTCCGCTGGGGCCCAAGCAATGCTGTTGCGCCTGCGCGTTCTTGTCCAGGCAGCTCTGGAGGGAGCCCGGCAGGGTCTGAAGGGATGGGTGGAGCCTCAGAGGGCTCAGAGGATTTCATTGAGACAGTCTTGCGTCACTACCCCCGCAGCTCCACCCATAAGTTTTTCCTGAGGGAGACGCTAGGCTCCAGTTGCTCCAGGACGGGCGGGGCTCTCTCCTGTACGAAGGTGGTGGGCGGGGAAAAGTCGAGGTGTCGGGATTTAAAGGGGCAACACTACTGTCGCCCCCGTTTATAACAATGTCTTCTTTGCGGTCCTGGGGGCGTGTGAGCATGTGCAAGAATCTGATGGCAATAGGAGGGTACAAAGAGGCCGTTTATGAGGCCCGAAGTGGACAATGTTTGGAGCGTTTCCCTAATTCGTCTGCTCCCGGAAAAGAAAGTTCGTGAAGGGAGCGTGCCCTTGCCCCTTCCTGCTTGGGTGTCCCTCCTGGAGCTTCAGGGGGTCTCCGCCCCTTCCTCACCCGTCTACTGGTGTGCCTCCTTCCCCAGTCTCTCACTCAGGGTTCCTCTCCAGTCTAGGTACACGAAGTAGTGAGGAGGGCAGGCCAATTGGCACCGGAACTGGAGCACCAAGGCGTCTGGTTTCGTAGGGGAAGGTTTAAGAAGCCTTCCCCATAGCCGGACTTCCGCTTCCGGTCCTCGGAATCTGTACGCGGTCGTTATGGAGGAACCGGAGATGCAACTCAAGGGAAAGAAAGGTTGTGTTGAGCCCCGGGCTGGACAGAAGGGTGACTTGACAGAGTGCAGGAGGGGGCAAAGGCTTGGAGGGAGCATGCGGGGGAACTAATTGGACCACCATTGCATCCTGGTTCGGCCGCTGAGTAGTTTAAAAACCTTTAGAGTGTCTCCGTGCCTCGATTTTGTCATCTGTAAAATGGGAAGTATAATAGTCTCTCCCCGCCCCCATAGGTTTGTTGTGAGAATTCAATGACCTGCTATTTGTAATGCATTGAAAGAACGCCTGTGACGTGGCAATCGCTGTGCGTGTTACTTCCGTATATGGTTACGTGTTTGTTTAGGTTTACGTTAACATCGAATATTTGTAAGTCACATAGTTACAAATTACCAAACGCCACAGACTTGTTAAATCATAAAGGTTTTTGTTATGACACACGTTATTTCTAGTAATTATTTTTAAGTTTATTTTTGAGAAAGAGCGAGAACACAAGTGGGAGAGGGGCAGAGAGACGTACAGAGGATCCCAAGCAGGCTTCCCACTGTCAGCGCAGAGAGCCCCGTGCTGGGCTGAACTCACCAACTGTGAGGTCATGACCTGAGCGGAAATCAAGAGTTGGTTGCTTAACCGACTGAGTCACCCAGGCACCCCTCTAGTTAATTATTTAGAAGGCACAAGTATAGTTCATTCCATCTTTTTTTGCAGCAGCACTGAAGGGTAAGCTCTTATGCTCATTTTCCAAACCAGGAGGACTAAGAGGGATAAGAGTACACTCAGTTTGGAGGTGGCAGGATGGGCTCTACCCTACCGAGGGCGTTGCAGTGAGCTAGACATGCTGACACTAGCCAGACTCATGCACAGCCTCCCTTGACTCCCAGATGCACCAGAGTTCTCGGTCTTGTTAACTACACTCCACTGGGCACAGCATGGGGTCCATCTCTGTAGCAAACCTTGAGGTGGGTACTATTATTCCATTTTTTACAGCTAAGGAAACTGAGGCTCCCAGAAGCCCCTGCCCTCAAGAATCCAAGCTTTAACTTTTTTTGTTTTTTGTTTTTTTATAAAAATGTAATGTAATAAAGAATGAGAATTTATAAGAGAAATGAACGAGGTGCTGAGGTTGAGAATGAGATGGAAGTGACATCCGGTTAAGCGTGGTGATCAGGGAAGGCGTTGCCCAGGAGCTGAGACATGAGGGATAAAGAGAAGCCCATGGGGGGAGGAGAGGGTCAGTGGCAGAACAAGGTGTGCAGCAGTACAGCAGCTACTGATCACAGTATTTATGGGTATTTAAGTTAATTAAAATTAGGTAAAACTTAAAATTCTTATGGTGAGCACTGAGTAATGTGTAGAATTCTTGAATTACTATATTGTACACCTGAAACTAACATAACACTGTATGTTAACTCTATCGGAATTAAACTTTAAACAAAAAAATAAAACTCAATTTGTGAGTCGTATTTCACATTTCAGCCACATGCTCAGTAGCCAGCCGTATGTGCCTAGTGGCTACATTATTGGACACTATGGATTATAGAACCTTTCGGTCATCTCAGAAAGTTCTTTTGGACAGTACTGGGAGTGTCCAAGGAACAGCCAGGAGGCCACTGTGCCTTGGATGGTGAGGAAGGCAGGGAAGTTAACAGCAGGAAGAACATACAGGGGCTTATGGGCCATAGTAAGTTAGGTGGATTTTACGCTCTGGCTGATGGGAGCCATAAGAGGGTTTCAGATAAGGGAGGGACATATCTGATATGTTCATTAGGAGATCACTCCATCCGTTGTTTGGAGATTGGACTGTTGGCAGAGCGGAAGCAGGGAGACCAGGAAGGAGCTGAATCTGGCGTCCTGGAGAGAGGTGGCCATGCCTGGACCAGCGTGGGCAGTGTAGTGGTAAGAATAGGTGAGATTTAGACTTTGTCTTCAGGCAGAACCAGCAGGATCTGTCATGGATGGGAGGGTGTAGATGACTGACTGGCTGGGAATGTCATTTGTTGAAGCAGACCGTGGGGTAAGGATTTCTGTGTAATTAACTTACCAGGAGAACCTCACAAGGGAGATAGGGGAAGCTGAGCAAGGAGTGATCTCAGGGCAGATCCTCAGCCTGATGCTTCAGGAGAACTCAGAAGGATGATTTACACCTCCACGTTGTCCCAACACACAGCAGGAGATGTGGCCTTTAATACCCCTTGATGGTCAGTCATGGTTGAAGGCCACCCAGCGATCTAAGCTTCCAGGCATTTTCAGGTCCAGTAACTGGTAGGACCCTCGAAGAAGAGTCTCAGATTCATTCCTTGGGGTAAAGGGAATGTGAGAGGGTCCAAGTGGGCAGAAGCAGTGTCTACCGCAAGTGGGCTTGGGAGAGGAAAACCCATGAGTTCACTGGATGTGTTAACATCATGATGAGCGAAGCCTTTCTTGATTATCTCCTTCAACCCATCACTGGGACCACAGGTGACCCAGCTCCTGAGTGGACACTGGACACCCCTCGCTGCTCTGGCTGGACTCGCGGATTAAGCAGTCAAGAGTCTTATGCTTTGTCTCTTTGTGTCTCTGCCGCCCTTCCCTTGCTCTGCCACCCCCTACCCCGGCCCCCAACTTTTGATTTGCTCGGCCCAGTCACAGACAAGTTCACTGAGAGTGTCTATGTCCTGGCCAATGAGCCATCCGTGGCCCTGTACCGGCTGCAGGAGCACGTGCGCCGCTCTCTGCCTGAGCTGGCCCAGCATAAGGTGAGCCCCACTGACCCCTGGCACTGACCTCCCCCAGAGTCCTCACCTCATGATCTGGGGCCTGCTACATGGAACAGGGGCTGTTGGGGGAGGAGTCAAGGCTGGGACAGCAGCAAGGAGGCACGAGGTCACTGAGACAGGTTGAGGCCATGGGTGGACAGATTTGGGGGCAGATTTGGAAGAAGGGGGTGGCCGGATGTGCATTCGTTGTCACTTGTATGGCGAGAAGGAAGCATGAGGACCTGAGGGAACGATGTGCCAGGCCGAGGGAACAGCCGGTGCAAAGGCCCTGAGGCATGGTAGCCACGTGTTGGCGGAAAGCCCAGACCGGTGAGGGAGGGGATTTTCAGGAGGAAAGATCAGGATGGAGGGGGCTGGTCTCTGTGGCCATGGTGATGGGTAATCAGGTGCTCCATCCCAGGAACTGAGAGGGTGGAGGTAGCAGCCCTCCTGCTAACAGCTTCCTGTCTCCCACAGGCTGACATGCAGCGATGGGAGGAGCAGAGCCAGGGAGCCATTTACACAGTGGAGTATGCCTGCAGGTGAGCCCTGTAGCCTCCCCACTGCTGGGGTTGTCCCCGTATGCCCCAGGGTCACCTCTTGGACATTCCGGGGCATCTCAGCCAGCTCTCCAGTGAACCTTCTCCTGCCAGACGCATCTGAGTTGAGGCACGTGGATCTCGACTTACTTGGCCACACAGCAGGTTCCAATCCAGGCCTGTGCTTCTCACCATTTGCCCATCCCCCACGTGCCTCAGGCAGGCTTCTTCCCGAGTGGAGCCCCTCCCCGTGTGGTGTGTCGTAGGAAGGGGTGGAAAGGCTTAGGGGAGATGCCATCTGGGAAGGGAGCCAGTGCCTCAAGGGACTTTTCCTTCCCACATCCAGGACCACAGACTGGCCAGTGGGGTGGACGGCAGCTGAGAGGAGGGCCACAGCACAAATACAGCTGATTATTTTTACATTTTTATTTCTTTCCAGTTTTTTTTTTCAGTGTATAACAGACACGTAAAACTTGCCACCTTAACTATTTTTAAGTATACGGCTCAGTGGTATTAAATACATTCACGTGCAGCCATCCCCACCCTCCATTGCCAGCATTTTTTTCATCTTGCAAATCTGAAACTTTCCCCGTCAGACACTAACCCCCCCCCTCCCTTTCTCCTGACCCCTGGCACCCACCATTCTGTGTCCTGTGTATGAATCTGGGGACCTCACATAAATGGAGTCGGACAGTATTTGTCTTTTCTGTCCATCTCTTTTCACTCAACATGCTGTCCTCCAGGTCTTCCCATGCTGTAGCCTGTGTTGGATTATCCCTCCTTTTTAAGGTTGAGTAGGATTCCATTGCGTAGACCCACCTCAGTTTATCCATCTGTCGACGAACGTTTCGGTTGCTTCCACGTTTTAGCTACTGTGGATAATGCTGCTGTGAATGTGAGGGTACCATTTAATTATTATTATTATTATTATTTTGTGTTTAGCTTTTTCTAAGTCTTCAGATTCCACCCCCTCCCCTCCCCCCCACCTCCCAGTCCCAAGGGAAAGATGTGTGTCAGAGTAAAAAGTAGTAGCCAGTGTTTCTTTTCATCATCACACCTTTCCTGGCCTTGCCTCCCCCTCTTCAGTTGGTTCCCCTGACTATACTTAACGTCCTGGCTTGTTCCATTTGCCTCGCGAGTTTGGCAATGTTATTTAGAAGTGCCGTTTGCCCTTTGCGTGGACTAAGTCATTTTCATGGAGGCTGGACACACCCCAGCAGTACAAGCTGTGGAACCACGGGGTTTGCTTGCCTGTTTCTGTTGTGCGAACGAAGGTTCTTTGGCAGGAGGTCCTGCTGCTGAGGGTACTGAGCTGAGTGCTCTACCATCAGCCGCCTTGGCCCCTCCACTGGGACAGAAGGCATTCCAGACGGATGGCATTTTCTTGAGGATGGTGGCCTCAGACACCCTCATTAGCTCAAGAAAGAGTAGAAAAGAAATAGGAGTTTCTCTCTCACGTCTGCCGAACAGCTCCTGCGCGGCTGTGGGCTCACCAGCAAGGCCCAGGTCAAAGGAAGAACATGTCAGAGTCTGTACTTTGTCCCGGTTCCTCTAGCTGCCCCATTCAGTGAAGGAGTCCGGGCTATGGGTGACACTTAAATTTTAATGCATTAAAATGAAATAAAAGATTCAGCTCCTCTGTCTCACTAGCGATATTTCAAGGGCTTAGCAGCCATGTCAGCGGATAAAGAATGTGTCCGTCATGTTCCAGAAAGTTCCACCGGGCCATGCTGAGGTAAGCATGAGGCCAGTGTATTCTGAGCTCTGAGCACTTCTCGCTAGGGAGATGTGAATTTCTCTATGCTAAGGGACCATGTTTCCTTTATGGACATGAAAGAGCCCTTTTGGTTGTTGACAATGCTTTATGTAGTTGATGCAGAATTTATAGATACTAAATTGGATAAACTATTCAAGAGGGAACTTATAAAAGCAAGCTTTTTTCCCCCTATAGTTTATTTATTTTTCATAGTTTACATCCAAGTTAGTTAGCACACTGTGCAACAATGATTTCAAGAGGAGATTCCTTAAGCCCTTTACCCATTTAGCCCATCCCCCCTGCCACAACCCCTCCAGCAACCCTCTGTTTGTTCTCCATATTTAAGAGTCTCTTCTGTTTGTCCCCCTTCTGTTGTCCCCCTCCCTGTTTTTATATTCTTTTTGCTTCCCTCCCCTTATAGTCATCTGTTTAGTATCTTAAATTCCTCATATGAGTGAAGTCATATGATATTTGTCTTTCTCTGACTAATTTCACTTATCATAATACCCTCCGGTTCCATCCACGTAGTTGCAAATGGCAAGAATTCATTCTCTTTGACTGCCGAGTAATACTCCATTGTATATACATACCACATCTTCTTTATCCGTTCATCCATCGATGGACATTTGGGCTCTTCCCATACTTTGGCTATTGTTGATGGTGCTGCTATAAACATGGGGGTGCATGTGTCCCTTCGAAACAGCACACCTGTGTCCCTTGGATAAATACCTACTAGGGCAATTGCTGGGTCGTAGGGTAGTTCTATTGTTAATTTTTTGCGGAACCTCCATACTGTTTTCCAGAGTGGCTGCACCAGTTTGCATTCCCATAAAAACAAGCTTTTCATCCAGGTGGGCAAACCCTAGAAAAGCTGACTGCATTTTGGTAGTGCTAAAACGAACAAGCTAACAGAGCAGGTGATAGCCCCCAATCCCCGCTTTGATCTCATGGCCGTTTTCCAGCAGGTCCCTGACTGATAATAAATAGGAGTGAGTTTTTTGTCTTTAATAGAACCGCTTTAAAATGACACTTTTATTTCTACTGCAGATGCTATGCAGGTGAGTTGCTGGCATTAGCAGGGCCCTGGGTGGCCTGGTGAATATTTTACTGTTGTGCTGTTGGAAGGGGCATTTTCATTAGATGTTTGTTAGTCTGGCACCAACACCAGAGGCTAGCACAGCTTGGCAGTGGTGTCCCCTTAATTAGTAGTGAGTTATTCTGGTTCTCTCTAAGCTCACCTCCAGAGCTCTTCACAGTTGAGTTCATAAGCTTCCTTCAGAGGCAGGAATAGGTTATCTAAAAGGCCATTTTTACACATTTATCGCTTCTTCAAAACATTAGGTGGTCTAGCAGCAGGATGTAAAAGTTGCACCCGGGGCGCCTGGCTGGCTCATTCGGAAGAGCCTGTGACTCGCTCTCGATCTTGGGGTCGTGAGTTCAAGCCCCACGTCAGGTGTAGAGATTACTTAAATGAATAAATAAAAACTTTCAAAAAAATAGCTGCTTCTGGCCATCATGCGCTCTGTCGCATAGATGTCATCGAGGTGTGGCAGGGAAATCAAAACTTTAAACCCCGGATAAGCCCACAGAATCCCTGGGGTGCCTGTTGAGCACTGAGCCCGTGCAGGCGCCGCCACCAACCTTTGGTTGGGAGGCTACATGGGCAGGCGCAGGGAGGGGAGGGTAAGGCGGGGTGGCACCGACTGGGTCCATCCTCCCATTTCAGTGCTGTGAAGAACCTTGTTGACAGCAGCGTCTACTTCCGCAGCGTGGAGGGTCTTCTGAAACAGGCCATCAGCATCCGGGACCACATGAATGCTGCCGCCCAGAGCCACAGGTAGCTCCGGGACCACCCGCTCCTCGCTGTAAGGACCTTTGCTTCTCAGCCAGGAACTGCTGTTTCTCACTCCTTAGACAGCTCCCTTTCCTCATCTCATGGTTCCTGGTGGCTTCCTCTCGTCCTTTGGCGTCTGTAACGGGAGAGTACAGCCACCCAGCACCCAGGTCCTGAGTTCTGCTGTGTGCCCGGCCCTGGGCTGGGCACCGGGGATGCAGCGGTGGCCAATATGCATGTACTCGTGGTCTCACGGGGAGGCATACGGCAACCAGGTAAACATGGAACAGACGAGCATTTCAGATGTGCAAAGGAAGAAAAGGGAGGTGGGAGCCTCTCTGGGGAGGTGGGAGCAGAGGCCTGAGCACCATGCAGATGGGAGGTAGCCCGGGGAGGGGGTTCCAGGTTGGACAGTGGTGAGGACAGAGGCCCTGGGGATGGTGATCTGGGTGTGTTGGAGGAACATCTAGGAGGCGAGTGTGGCTGGAGTGGGTGAGCAAGAGGGAGACAGAGCCCGCGAGGCTTGCAGGGGAGGTTGCCCGGAGCTGAAGGAGGCTTCAAGCCAAGGACCAGATGGCCTAAAAATGAAAAGCACTTACAGTCCTCGCACCCTGGGGAGAGAGTTTTTGTCATGCTGTCATTATAACTTAATAAACATGCACTTGGGCACATGTGCACGTGCTGTAAGCTGTAACTCTGCTTTGATACATGTCCGGCTCCTGCAGTCTGGGACTGGGTCTGGCATGCCTGTCCCCCACCAGACATTTAGAAAGAAAAAAAAAAAAAAAAATCGGTGTTACTGTTCTGACAACTGAGACGCAGGAATTGTCAAAAACAAAAAAGCCTGGTGAATGTGTAAGAATGGACGTGCAGCCATCTTCTCACAGACGGTAGCACGACATGGGTTGATCTGGGCTCTTTTGCTTTAAAGAACTGTCTGCCTTGGGCTGCCCTGCTGTAGGTTGGTGCAAGCCATTGGGGCCAGAGCTTGCTGTGTAGTGTGCACAGCGCCCCCTGCACGGTAGGGCCTCAAAAAGCCATAGCTGTTACCTTTTTTTTTTTTTTTTAAGTGTATTTATTTATTTTGACAGAGGCAGAGAGAGGGAGAGAGAGAATCCCAAACAGGCTCCTCTCGGTGTGGAGCCTGACGTGGGGCTTGATCCCATGACCGCAAGATGATGACCTGAGTTGATATCAAGAGTCGAATGCTTAAACGACTGAGCCGCCCAGGCTCCCCCATACCTTATTGATTGATTGATTGATTGATTGATTATTTAAGTTTTTTTTTTTAATGTTTATTTTTGAGAGAGGGAGACAGCGTGAGCTGGGGAAGGGCAGAGAGAGAGGGAGACACAGACTCGGAAGCAGCCTCCAGGCTCCGAGCTATCAGCACAGAGCCTGAGGTGGGGCTCGAACCCACGAACTGTGAGATCATGACCTGAGCTGAAGTGGGACGCTTAACCCACTGAGCCACCCAGGCGCCCCCCCCAATACCTTTTATTTTTAATTCATGGTTTCCCAAGTGCTTTAGATGCCTTGCTTGTGCCTGCTTCTGAAAGATGCTTCTAGCAGCTTAAAGTGCTGCTTAACACTTCTCTTGGCAAGCCCTGCGGGTTTGAAGTGCCCAGTCCTGCATGAGTCCCAACCACGACCTCTGAAGTGGGTGGCTGGTCCCATGTTTACAGAGGATGCCCTGAAGGCTGAGGCCAGGGGTCTTAGGGGACTGGAAGGTAACCCAAACCCATCTCCAGCCTAACTGAGCATGCCCCATGGCCTCTGACATTGGCCTCAAGGACGCTGCCCGTGTTTTGTTCCAGCCCTGACGAACCACCCCTGCCCTCCTCAGCTTGATCCCGGAAGAGACTTGGAGGTGCTTTGGCCCCTCTGGCTCAGGTCAGTGTCAAGTGGGGACGTGAACCTCTGTACTCCATGCTCTGAACTAACCCACCCTCTCGGTGTCCAAGAAGGGACCTGCTCGTCTAACCTCTTGGGCTTTCTCCCTGGGCTTGTAGGATACTTTCATCAGTGGGAGGCTTCGGGGTGGTAGGGATCTTCAGGCCTCTGCTACGCAGGACGTTGTCAGCCCTCGTCTCCCTCGTGCTCTCTGTGCCAACTCCCTGCCCCTTCTCCAGGCCGCAGGCCCTGTCTCAATCCCGTGTTCCCCCTGCCAAGACAGAAAGGGGAGCCCACATTTGGTTGTTTTACTCACACGCGTTCTCTCAGGCAGAGCCCAGAATGATGGCTACCCACCCAGCTCAGGAATCTTTGCTGCACTGCTGGCCAGCTGTGTGACCCTGAGAAAGTCCCTCCCCTCTCTGGTCTCTGCTTTTCCCTTCCGTCAGAGTGGTTCAGCAGGCAGCAGAGGGTGCTGCTGCATAGTGATGTGTGTTGTAGCAATCAGCGACTGCTGCATGACAAACTATCCCCAAACTTAGTGGTTGACAACCCTAGTCATTTGGCTGCTTACAGTCCTGCGATTTGGGCTGGGCTCAGCTGGGCAGTTTTTCTGGACTTAACAACTGTCTGGCACTCATCAGAATTCAAAGGGGCTCATAGTCAGAGGTGGCCTCACTCACACATCTGGATCTGGACCCGTGCCGTCAGCAGCAGGGGATCCGTTCCCCTCCGCGTGGCCTCCCCAGCAGGCCGACCTAGGCTTCTCCTGGTGACCGGGTGCCCAGAGGGCAGCCCCCGTGTGCCTGTGCCCATCCGACCTCTTCTTGCTTCACGCTGCCGATGCTCCATTGGTCGAGGCCAGCCACGTGGCCAGGCCAAGAACTTGATGGGAGAGGACTGCAGGAAGGCCTCAATACCGGGAGGTGTGATCGACTGTGTGAGGAGAGCATGGTACCAAGAAAGGCCTGGCACGTTGTTACTCGGCGCCCATGTAGGGCAGACCCCGGCAGATCGGCGGCATCTGAGGGACTTCCTGAGCTCTGGCTGTTGTAGTTCTCAAAGCCCCGCCCATTTGCCAGGCATTACGATGGCGCTCTGTGCCACAGAGGCCCTCTCAGAGGGCTTGGGAGGCATGAGTGGGATGGGGCCTCCACAGCCCCCCCGAGCCACAGCCTCCAGAGACAAGAGGCAGCAGAATTCATGTGTATGCAGTTGAAGTACTTTTTGAGCACCTGCTGTGTGCCAGGCTTAGCTCTCCGGCTGGGGGTAGTGAGGAATCCCGCTGGCTGTGGGATTGCCTAGGGAGCATCTGGGAGGACTTGGGTCAGGAGGGGCTACCAAGAGGGTCAGCAACTCACCCCAATGGCCCACGCAGTGTTGCCCACCAGCCCTGGGCCTACACCCCACCATCTCTCCACTCCCTTCTCCTTGCCCTCATCACTCCCACCATCCAGCCTCAAGGACACCGCCCTGCTGCCCTCCCCACACCCTGTTGTCATCTGCTGTCCCTCTGCTGCTGCGCCCCCTTGGAATAAAATTCTCTGTGGCTTCTCCTGATCCCGCCTTTATCCCTACAGGCCCTGCCCCCTTCCTCTTCAGAATTGTTGCCCCATTGCCCCTCTCAGAGCCTTCCACCCCGCACTTTCCCCCCAAACTGTTCCCTACAGGGTGATTGGTAACCTTTATAGGGTCAAGTCACAGTCTCCCCTGGCGTCTGACTTCACCTGCCTCTCCAGTCCAGGGCCTCTAGCACAGTTCCCTTTTATAGAAGAGAAAACAGGCTCAGAGAGGCCAGGCGCAGTCACTATCCTTGACCAGAAGTGCTGGGAGTCCTACCCTGGGGTTTCACCTCTTCCCCCATCCCACCTAGTACCTCCTGCCTCAGGTGCCACCTCATCAGGGTGACCTTGCCACCCTGAGGGTCTCTCAGACCTGTCCCTGACCCTTGTCCCTCCATCCCCTAGCCCCACTAAAGCTGGGGCCTTTGGACACAACTTTGTGGAATCTGGCAGGGACTGAAGACCAAGCAGGTGTGGCCAGCACATTCCTCTTGCTTCTGCTCAGCGCCGCCTCTGGGCCCCTCTGTGAATGTCTGGAGACAAGGCTTTGCTGCCTGTGGACTCCTACCTGCCCCCCATTGATCACAGACACAGTCATGGCCACGGCCCCCCCGACCGGTAATTGCCACTCTGTTACTCCTGAACAACCACCCACTGTGTGCCTGGAACTACACTGGGGGCTTTTCAAGGCTTATCTTTTCATCTTTCATCCTCAGCCTGGTAAGGCAGATGTTACCCCCAAATACATATGGGGAAAGAGAGCCTTCGAGAGGTGGCATGACCTGTACAAGGTCACACAGCAGACTCCAGAGACTGAGTCCTACTGTGCTTCCTGCTGTATAACATGGGGCCTAGAGCTGGGCCTCTCTGGTCTGGTCTTTCTTCCTTTTCTTTCTCTTTCTTTCTTTCTTTCTTTCTTTCTTTCTTTCTTTTTTAATGTTTATTTGTTTTTGAGAGACAGAGCACGAGTTGGGTTTCTTTCTTTTTCTTTCTTTCTTTCTTTCTTTCTTTCTTTCTTTCTTTCCTTCCTTCCTTCCTTCCTTCTTTCTTTTCTTTCTTTTTTCCTTTCTTTCTTTCCTTCCTTTCTTTCTTTTCTTTCTTTCTTTCTTTCTTTCTTTCTTTCTTTCTTTCTTTCTCTTCTGTTTTTTTTTTAATGTTTATTTGTTTTTGAGAGACAGAGCATGAGTTGGGGAGGGGCAGAGAGAGAGAGAATCTGAAGTAGGCTCCAGGCTCTGAGCTGTCAGCACAGAGCCTGACACAGGGCTCGAACCCACAAACCATGATTTAAAGACCTGAGCCAAAGTCAGATGCTTAACCAGCTGAGCCACCCAGGCACCTCTGGTCCTCCTTTTCTCCATCTGGACAAAGAAGCCTGGATTGGACCTTCTCTACAGGCTGAGGTGGACATTTGTGTATCTGCCTGCACGGTCTGCATTCTGTCTTGAGCAGAAATGCCCACCCCAGGCTCAGGCCATATGGAAAAGCCTGGAATGGGAGTGTCCCATTCCAGGTGTGGATGTGGGACACTGGCCTGGCCAATCAGAGCCACCACCTCCCAAGTCACAGTGATTGGGTAGAAATGAGCATGTGACCTTGTGAGAGGTCTCACTCGAGAATTTTGCCGGGGGAAAAAAAAATTTTTGCTGGGAAGCCTGGGAAAGTCACTGTCTTCCCACTAGGGTTGTTGAACTAGGCAGTTGGAAGGGGAGACCCAAGAACACTGCATGGAGTCCTGGATCCAACTGTACCTGACACCAGTAAATCTTGATTATTCAGTTTCATTGGTCTCTAACGTAACTGTATTTGCCAAAATTGCCTTGAGTCCATTTCTGCTGACTGCAGAAAAGCCCACACTGACCACTGTGAATTTCAAGCCTGGAAGATCATGGTCTGCAGTTTGTACACCTCCAAGGCCCGCTGGCTGCCAGTGCAGTATCCAGCACCAGGTATCAGAAAGATCAGAATGGAGTTGTTTGAAGTATAGTCCAGGTGAGTCCCAGGCCGACTGCTCTGAGAGGATCTCCCCACACTTCCCTAGGTGTTGTGAGTGGTTGGAAGAGAGAGGCGGCAAGGGTCAGGGGTACCCTACGGGAGAGAGAGAGGGTCCTGGTGGGGTGTCAGTGTTGTGGAGGGGCCTGAGGGCCTAGGAAGGGGTTCATGGACACAGGAGATATGGAAGAAGGACCACCTCCCACTGCCAGGAAATAGGAGTCCATTCTCTCTCCCCTTTCTAGGGTGTATTAGGGGCCTCTGTGCCGCCATCCTGCTCCCCACTTGCCCCAGGCCAGGTTGTGGGGAGGGAGAATCCTCTGGTCCACCTGATAAGTGGCCCTGACTGGTGTGTAGCCCCCAACCAAGTCACTGTCACCGTTTGCCCACTCGGAAGGCGCTCGTCCTTCTGTCCTTCTGTCCATCAGTCATTCATCCAGCAGTCATTGACTGCCCTCTGTTGGCCAGGCCCTGCCCAGGGAATGCCCTGGTGAGCAAGACAGGCCAGCCCTGTCAGACCTAGGGGTCAGACCGGCAGGAGAAACAGGCGGCTAAGTGAGGGAACTGCATATTTTCCAGGGGCTGCCTTGGACTGTTCCTGTGCTGTAAGCTAGTAGGGTGCAGTCTTGGGGTGCCCCAGACCCTCCCAGGGCTCCCCATCACCCACCGTCCCTGGGTGCGATCTCAACTAGTGACTAATAGTCTTCTCCATTCAAAGATCAGGTCTTTAGACTGAAGACCCCTCACAACTCCCAAGTCAGAGGGCTCCGAACTTGGCTGGTTTATTTGCATTTCATTTACATGTCCATCCCTGCACTTCCCACCTAGAGAACGCCCACACCCCCTGGGCCACCAGGGGGCGCAAGAGGCAAACCCTTGGTCAGGCCTCGGAAGTGGTCATTGTCCACTTTCCTGGCCGGTCCTGGTAGGTGCATTGTGATCCTCCATCCTTTTTCACCCCATACGCCCTCGCTCCCATTTTTCAGAGAGTGAACTGAGATTCCGTGAGGCAGGATTACCCAGCAGGACCTTGCACCTTCCCCCATGTGCTCCTGGGCTGTTCTGGCAGCCTCCCTTCCTTGCCAGGGTGGAGGTGTGGGCACTCCCAGACCTGACTCAGTAGGATTTGCTCCCAGGAGAGCCCCAGAGACAGGAGGTGGGGGAAGCTTGGAGAGAGGCAATGAGCTCCCTTGTGCCATGGGGCGTTCAAGCTGGAGCCTAGCACCCATGAGGGTGGGGATGACCTGGAAGGGATCTTGTGGACCACCCCAGTCTCTTTCAAATCTGTGGATGGGGTAAAAGGAGGCCCAAGAGGGCAGTGACTTGCCCCCAGTTGGTCCACAGTGGTCAAAATGGGAATCAGACTTCACTTTTGGCTTTTTGTCCTTACCCCAAATCTAAGTTCTGGTTTTTATTTCAGGCCTGCTGTACACTCTCAGAGGGGTACTACCGCTGAGAAACCCCTTCCTAGCCCTGCCATATCCCCCAGAAAGGTCTCTGAATGCCTCCAGCTTGGTCCCCATGCCCCGCCATCACTCAGACCCTCTCCGGGGCTCTCCAGTTCTTCAAGAAACCCTCAGAGATACCCCTTTGGTGCCACTACACATGAGGCAGAGGAGCCTCCAATATGGGGGAGACAGAGTCAGACACAGACATCTCCAACCCCCTGGGTCAGCGCTGGGCTGGAAGGAGGGATGGGGGTAGAGAAGCCCCAGATGGGAGGAGGGGGCATTGAAGGTGGGCCTTGAAATGATTCTAGCCTCCAGGAGGAGGGGCTGCTGTTTCCCCCACTTTCACATGAGCAAACAGGCTCACAGTGGTGCAGTGACCAGCTTGAGGTCATGCAGTGAGTGGGAACCAGAGCTGGGATGGGGACCCAGGCTCTCCAACCCTGAGGCCCTGCCTGCTGGACCACACTGCACTTGCCATGAAGCGTCCGTCAAAGCCTTCCCCTTCTGATACTGTGGGAAAGGATCTGGAGGACGGGGACGTGGGAGAAGCAGCTTTTCCACCTCCTTACCTTCGCACTCCTGCCTCCACCCACCCCCAACTACCCCATCCTCTGGGCCCCCTTCCCAGATCCCCTTCTGTGGCCCTTTCCACTCTCTTCTCCCCTGCCCCCCAACCCTCCCTTCTACTCTCCAGCCTCTTACTCTAGCAACTAAGGGTGTCCCCTCAACTGAAAAGGCCGAGGTGGAGACTTTGACTGCCCTGATGGGGGATGAAGGTTCACATGGGGTGACATAGCCATTGAAGGGGGGAGGGTATAGGACAGGAATTGGGGTAGAGACAAAAAGGAGGGGCTGTTATAGGAAACAGAGTGCAAATGATAGAAGATGGAACTGGCCAGAATGGGAAAGAGCCATAGAGTATGAGTGGGGGCGGGGACGGAGTGGCAGGAACATGGGAGGGAGCCCTAGTGGTGGGAAGGGGCAGGGAGGAGGATGCGTGGGGGGGCAGGCCCAGCCACCTCACATCAGGCAGACCCTTCCCTACACACCCTGGCTGCTCCCAGAGCTGCTCCAGCTGCTGCCCTCACGTAACCAGAGCCTGCCTGTTGCATCAGAGGCGGGCGGGCAGCCACGGGTAAACAGAGCAGCCCTCGGGGGGCCCGGGGCTCCCCAGCCACCTCCACGCTCCCCAAGCCTCATTCTGTGCCTTGGAGCCAAGGCAGACACCCCCATCCTAGTCTGGCTTCTGGTGTGTCCTTGGGACACCAGAGGTTTGGTGTTGGGCACTGAGGGACAGCGCAGTGGGGTCAGAGGCAGGACCCCTGGACCTTCTTATGACAGCGGGAACCCTAGCACATGTCCAAAGATGAAAGCTTTGCCCAGACTAGGGATCCAAACTGCCCATGTCACAGATGGGTAGATTGAGGTTTGAGGAGAGGCCTCCCAGAACCCCAGTTCCCTGCCTCAGTGTCCCCCACACATTGATATCTCTACATGTTCCCCACAGAATCCAAGAGTCTAGCCATCCCCTGTTGTCTTCCAAGAAGGTGGAAAACAGACAGCCATTGCAACCCACTTGATCTCCCATTTTATCTGCCCCAAACTGACCCCCTTCTCTCTTTCTCCGAGCCTCCCTTCAAGTGCCCAGCCCAACCTACTTCTGCCCACTTCTCTGGCTTCATCTGCCTCATCTCCTCCACCAAAAAATGCTCCACACTCTGCCTCCGCACCTTTGCGAGTGCTGTTGCCTCTTGGAAAACGCTTCTCCCAGTGGCAAACTCCTGTTCATGCCTCAAAGCCCAGTAAAATGCCCCCTCTTCTGGGAAGCCCTCCCCAACCCTTCTAGCCCAGTCCTGACTCCCCAGAGCCAGGGCAGTGTGTGGCAGCTCTGCCTTCGCCAGGCTCGGAGTTTCTCCTGGATTACACAATCCAAAAATCATCTTCATTCTGTAATTCTTTTCACATTGATTCACTCACTAATTCTGCTCTGCTTTCCCCTCTGGGCCTAGACGTGTGCTGGGTGGTGCTGGGATCCCATGGAGGGAGCGGATGCAGAGGTCTCGAATGGAGTCTAGTTCTGGAAGCCAGTCCCCCTAACACACAGCTGACCTTTAAACTGGAGGAGGGCGCCTAGAAGCCGAGGGGTCAAGACACGTGAGGCACACATCTAGCTACAGGAGGCACAGATGAGCGAGCCCGCACAGGCGATCCCAGAGCCAGCTTTCTGCAATCCCTCCATTTGGGTGAGAGCAAGGATCAATGTTAGCTTCGAGAAGGGCTCCGTCTCTGGGGCCTTCAGGGTCTTGGGTCAGAGTTGTATTTCACTCAGTTTAGAATAAGTCTAGAGTTGGGGCTAGCCGTGGTCCAAATTAGAGACAAGGTCCGAATTAGCGCCAGGGTCACAGTAGTAAGGTCACAGGCGCCTAGTGAGGGTGGGGGAAGTCTGGTGGGTCTGATCCAGCCCCCTCTCCGGTCTCCTTTCTTCATTACACTCCCTCCCCATTTCCGCGTCTTCCGGGGTCTGAATCCGAGTGCCCAGAACTCCCGGGGCGGGGACGCGCCCAAGTGCCCGCCCATCACGGCTCATGAACGCGCCCTATATACAAATGATCCCCACCCCACCCAATCAGCTCCCGAGGGGGCGGGGCCGCCCGTCCCGTAGGCACCTGTGGCCGCCCTGCGCTCCGAGCTCTGTGCTGCTGCTGCCCAGCTGGTACTTGAGCGTCCAGAGGGCCCAGGCCCAGCAGGTGCGTGTCGCGTCGGGCCAAGGTTTGTGTGGTGTCTTTAGAACGGCATCTGTGGTTTGGGTTGGGTTTGGAGGTCCAAGTGTGCTGCTGTGTGCTGGAGAGTTGTGTGTCTAAGAGATGTGCGTCCTAGGATGTGAGTCTGAGAGGTTGTGTGTCCTGAGAGGCTATGTGTCCAAAGGGTGTGAGTCGGAGGGGTGTGTTCGAGGGGGAGGGTGTGTCCAAAGGATTGTGAGTCCAAGGGCTATGTTTCTGAGAGGTTGTATGCCCAAGGGGCCTGTGTCTGAGGGTTTTGATGTCATTTGGGGAGCTGGGGGGCCGTGAGCCCCTGTATGTGTGTGTGAGCTGTATGTCTGGTCTGTGAGCTGGAGTGTCCTCCTCTCCTGGGATGCACTCCTTTGCATGCCCTCCAAGCCCCTGTACACAGCCCGGTGCCTTCCTGCTATGGCTGTGCTCTTTTGTGTCACTGCCCCAGACCTGCGTGTGGCATAACCATGCATGTGTGCCTGTGACTGCCATGACCCTTGCCTGCCCCGTGGGATTTGAGCTTCACGAGGAGAATGCGGGCCCTACAGCCCATGGGGTGCCTGTATGGCTGGGGGCAGGATAGGGGGTGTGGAGCCCTGGGTGGGGGATCACAGCTGCCTGGGCCACCCCCTCTCCTGTGCCTCAGTTCTCCCACCTGGGAAATGGGTACAGGAACGATAGTCACAGCCCTGCGAGACTGTCAGCACATGACAAGCTGACATGAAAGTGTTACTTTTGCAGTTACGCTCCTCCCACCCCCCTCCGCCTTTCTCAGGGTCCAGGGCTGCAGACAGGGCCGACCCGTCCACCTGGCTATCTCCTGTCCCTTTGTTGCTGACTTGTGAAGTCAGAAATAGCTGAGGCCTCATGCTTGTCCTGGCCTAGAATCCCCACTCGGGAAGGTCAGGACCTCTGGACATTTGGCATCCAGTGATAAGAATTTTCAGACTATTGGGGTAAAAGAAAGTGGGTTCAAAACAGTATTTAGAGTTGGAAAGACAAGTGTGTGGAGTTTGATTACAAAGGTCAAAGGGACTTTGGGAGAAGTCAGCCTTGCTCCATCCTGTCCCCCTGTCTGCCTACCACTGCCTGTCTGAGTCAAGGAGTGAATCTTGGATTCCAGGGAATGGAATTTCAGAACATTTAGGGCCCAGAGCCTCACCTTCAGGAGTCGGAAGCTGCTTATTTGGTCTGAAGCCCCCACTTTGCAGGGAGGGGAGACTGAGGCCAGATGGACACATTCAGGCCCCTCAGAAAAAAGATAGGCTCAATGCTATTCCTGGGCCACTGCCAAAGAATAAAATCCAGGAGCGGGGGGCCCAGCCTTCTCTCACTCCTCTCTTTGTGACTTCAGACAGATCACTGCCCCTCTCTGAGCTCTGTGGCTGCCCCTGTGACCTGAGCCAGTTGAGCTCAGTTTTACATCCTATCTCCAACTAATGATTTATTTCATTAAATCATTACCCAACCGGGCAGACATATGGAAGATGCAAATTAAGAGGGGAAAGGGACCCCCAACTCAGATGCAAGGAGTGTAGAAATGTTAGGGGTCTGGCCTTCCAGAAGATTGGAGGCACATATGCACAGATGTCATTTTTCAGAGAGGATTTATCATACACTGAGATCCCCTTTGGGGTCAGAGAGCTCACCCCAACCCTGGCCCTTGAATCCCTGTGAGGTACACACAGAGGTTGGGTCCCATTTCTCAACCCCCAAAAGGGTCTTCCTGGGCCCGTGCCCTGGGAGCTTGTGAGGATTCCCGGTCATCTTCAGGCCGAGGAATGAGTGTCTAGGATCCCAACAGTGCTCCAGGCTCACTTCCCAGACCGTGCAGGGGTGGCGAGTTTGGGCTACAGCCAGATAGCCCCAGGGCTCAAGCCCAGGCTGGAGTGAGAATCTGGGGGTCTCTCTGTGTGGCCTGGGAAAGACGGGCTCCTCCTCTGTAAAACGGGGCTAGCAATCTCCGCTTCACTGGGCTGTCTGTGGGTCAGGCAGGTCCTGTGTGTAAATGAGGTGGCATGTGGGCCTGGGCAGACAGTAGGCGCTCAGTAACAGGAGGTGACATCTGAACTGTGACAAGTGGAGGTACCTGTGAGCCCCACCTAGGCCCCCCACCATCACCCCACCCTCTGCCAGGGCCAAGGAGGCCTCAGGCCTGTCAGCTTTCCTGGCCTGATCTCCTCCAGGTCCAGGTTTGCCTGGGGTCAAGGCAGGGCCCTCAGAAGGGAGCAACTGAGGAGGGTTGGCACAAGGAGTCACTTGGTTGTCACAAGGAGTCCTTGGTTGTCACAAGGACACCAATTGCTGTCCTGGCCTCCTGCCCTGACAGGACTTCTCCCCACAGCAGCCATGGGGTCTTCTGAAAATCCTGAATCAGACCACAGCCCTCGCCTGCTCATGCACCCTCCATGACTCCCCATTGCTCTGCAGTCCACCCTCTCATCCCCACCCTTGAGGCCCCATGTAGCGCCCCTCATTCACTGTGCTTTAGTCACACTGACTTCCCCTGCACCTGGAACCTGACCAGCACGCTCCCACCTCAGGTCCTTTGCACCTGCCATTTCTTCCACCAGGCAGTCCCTCCCCCACATCCTGACATGGCTGATGTCCTCTCGTCCTTGAGGACCCCCATTTCAGAAAGGCCCAAAGCAGTTCCCTCCCCTGCCACCTACCCCTACTCCTTCCCCCTGTTGAATTTCTTCCTTGAAGGCCTCTGTCTCTGAAAGGATTATGCATCTGTTGTCACCTCTCCCACAGGACTGGGCAATGGAGGAAGTCAGGCTGGGTCTGTTCACTCCCTACCCCTGTGTCCTGTGCACCTGGTGGGCTCTGAGACATTTCTGGGGGAAGAGAGTGGAGACCAGGGATGCCCCAAGACCCCATCTTTGGGTCCTTGATGACTACATCTCAGGTCTGTCAGTCTGTAGGCTGAGTCCCTTCCGCTCAGAGCTGACAGATGTGTTAATTTCCCAAGCAGGGAGGCCTTGGCCTCAGGGGATGAATTTCTGGGGTTCCCATGGGGAGCTGTTTCTCTGGAACAAAGAGAGAAATCTTGGGCTCTCCCTGCAGTTGCTCCTATGGCTCGGGGACATCACTGGGTGCTTTGGGTGACCCTGGACTCCAATCTGGGACAGGAAGTTGGGTTCTGAATGTAGAGTCTCTCTCGGCTCCAGGGGTTTAGGGACCCAACCCCCTCAGGGAGGTAAGAGGGAGTGGTGGGCTTCCATTTGCAGTGACGGTGACAGAGAAACTGGCCTTCTTGGCAGATGAAGGACATGATTTCCTTCCCAAATGGACAGTCGTACCTTGGTCTGAGAGGCACTTGAGCACCTCCAGTGGGGGGTTGTGCTGTTGGCCGTTAGAGCAAGGGTCTCAAACTGGTAGGGGGTGGGGCTCAAATTTGTCTTGTGGGCCACAAGGTGTTTGAAAAGAAACTGAACGGGTTTCTTCCATTTGTTAAGCAGTTGGCTCGTTCATTCAAGGAAGGGTGACTGGGGGCCTACTGTGTGCAGGGCCCTGGGAAGGCTCCACCCTGCCCTCGCTGAGTGAACATGCTAGGGTAACATGATCATCACAGAAAGTAACAACGAAGCACAAAAAGTATCTGGTGGGGCTAAGTGCCTCAGGGAGAGATGAATCTCTCCTGGGAAAATTGGCTCCTCCAGAAAAAGGGATTTTTGCCTGGTTTCAAAGGATATGAGGTATCTCCTCAAACCTGACAAGGGCTTTCCCAGGGGCGGGGGGGGGGGGGGGAGGGCCCCCCGCCGGGGCAAAGGCCTAGTGATGGGAATGTAGCAGGTCTGTTTGGGGCTGG
>NW_024412424.1:3191814-3208510 GCF_014898765.1 Herpailurus yagouaroundi | reverse complement strand
AAAAGGGATTTTTGCCTGGTTTCAAAGGATATGAGGTATCTCCTCAACCCTGACAAGGGCTTTCCCAGGGCCGGGGGGGGGGGGGGCGGGAAGGCCCAGCCTGGGCAAAGGCCTAGTGATGGGAATGTAGCAGGTCTGTTTGGGGCTGGTGTGTCAGGTGCCCGAAAAGGGACAGAAGGTGTGCTAGGTATTTGCTGGTAGATGAGGCCTTTCTAAAGAGGAAGGACAGGTAGTGGGCACCTGGGGAGCTCCCAGGGACTCGTAGTACAAATGGGGAAACTAAGGCTCAGAACATGTCAGGCAACGAATATGCGTGGAGCCAGGAATTGAACCCTCATCTGGCCAGGCCCACAGCCACAACCCTCTCAGCACATGGCCACAGTGGGCCCCTTAAGGACAAGACTGGGGGAGGCGAGGTCTGAGGGACGCCGCTGGGCCTCAGTTCCCCTATGGGTGCCAAAGGGACCTATGGACAAAGGACCATAAGGGGCTTTCTCCAACTGGAACATTCTCAGTTTCTGGGATTCAGAGCCACCTGTGGGTGACATACCACACCCCTAGACCCCCCACAGTTCCCAGGAACACCACGAAGATCCATACAGTCACCTGCCTCGTGCACCAATATAGCTTGTGACTCCCATGAAGCGTCCATATACGTCCCCCCACAGACGCTCACTTCCCACAGACTCCCCAGCCCCCATCTCTCCCCTGGAGCTGCTGACCACTCTTCCTCAAGAAGCCAGAAGGTTGGGCAATACCACCGCAGGTATGGGGGCCCTACGTGTGTCTGGCATCTATGGGAAATGGATGACAAGCATGCCTGTACTGGGGCGGCATGGTATGTTTGGGGGTGTCTGTGCATATTTGGGAGTCTGTGTGCACTTGGAGAACTGGAATGTGTTGTGGTCTCAGTGTGTGTGACTGGAGAGGTCTGTGTGTATTTGGGGGTCTGCATATACACGGTGATCTGGGTGTCTTTTGGGAATATGTGTGTTTGGATAGCTGTATGGGTTTGGGGGGGGTCTGCATTTATTATGGACTGCGTGCGTTTCGGGGGACTTTTGCATGGAGTGATCCACATGTGTTTGAAGGTGATATGTGTGTCCAGGAGATGTGTATATGTTTTATTTTTAATGTTTATTTTTTGAGAGAGTGTGAGCGGGGCAGGAGCAGAGAGAGAGGGGGACAGAGGATCCAAAGCGGGCTCTGCGCTGACAGCCGTGAGCCCAATGCCTGGTCCGAACTCACGAATGGTGAGATCATGACCTGAGCTGGTTGGGCACTCAACCGACTGAGCCACCCAGGCGCCCCCAGATCTGTATATGTTTTAAGCATCTGTGGATTTTGAGGGGCTCTGCATGTGTTTGGGGGTCTCCTTATGTATGGAATCTCCCTACGCTCATCTGTCCATTTGAGGAATGGGCTTTATCCCTGCGTCCCTGTTCCTCAGTCCTCCTGCCTGGATCTGCCTAGGACCCTTGCTCTAATCTGGGCACCTCCCAGGGCTGAGTAGAGATGACCGAAGGTCAGGGCCCAGTGACCAGAAAAGCTCCCCGGGCAGGGTAGGAGGGAAGGGCATGTATAGACCCCCTACTGTGAAGCCTTGTCCCCGAGCTCACTGGCTCTGACTCTCCCCATTTTCTGGTGGAGGAAACTGAGGCCCACAGAAGTTTGGCCACACCAGAGTCACTGCCAGAACCCACCTACCCTCAGGGACCACTGTGGGCTGAGCCAGCCTCTAGGTCACCCACAGAGGCCCCCCACTTGGGGCACCATCTCCCTAGGCCCCCAGGGTAGGAGGCGGACCCAGGGCCCCTGCTGGGGAGGGGAGGGTCGCTGGCAGCTGGGGTCAGAACTGCTTGAGCCCTCAAGAGATGGGGGGGGGGGTGTCCCGGATTTCCAAGGGGCTCTTCCTGTTGCCAGTAATGAGGTACTTGGGGAGCAGGTGATGAAACCACCGCCTGGGTTGCGTGAGGCGGGGCCGCAGGCCTGATTCGCTGCAGCCACCCAGGAGCAGCGCCCCCTCCCCGCTTCGCCGCGTCCCCGCGGGCCCTCACCGCCCCCGCCCCCCCCCGCCACCCACCTGCCTCTCACTTCTCCTTTCCTCCCCTCCTTTCCCGGTGCGGGTGCCCCACCAAGCCGTGGCCTCTGGGCTCAGGGGTCTGGCAGTGTGACTCGCCACTCGTCCCCTCGTTAAAGCCCCACTGGGAACCAAGAAGGGGAACTCGATGGACCCCCGAAAGGCCTTTGAGGTCAGAATTCTGTGACCCATTTTATGGGGGGAGGAAATGGGGGCTCGATGTCACCCAGCGTGTCACCGTGTGAGTGTTGCTGTGGTCTTGCAAGATGGCATGCTGACTCAGTGCCCCCCCGTTCCAAGGCCCGGCCGTTTTTCCTTCTGGCTTCTGGAAGGCCAGAAGATAAGGTCAGCAGAGCCATCCACCATCCGCTTCTCCCCAACTGGTGGCAGAAGGATTCTCACCCCCATTTACAGGTGAGAAAACTGAGCCCCCCGCTGGGGAGACTGCCACGGGTGAACCATCTGTGGGAGGGTGGCATTCTTCCTCAGCCCCATATCTCTATCACCAAAGTGCTAAATAATCTTGCCAGGCCTGGGAGGTGACAGTCTATGGCCCAAAGGACCCCAGAGGTGTTTGTTGATTGACTTAGTGACCACCAGGCACTCATGAAATCTTCCTTTGTCCTCTCCATTCCTCCCCTGCACAGTGCTCAGGCCTGGGACCCTGGGCTCCTCCCCCTCCCCCCACAAGCGTGCCACCAGTGCATCCTGGCCCTTTGATTGCCAAGCAATCCTTTCGCTTCTGCCCCCGTCCTAGTTCAGGCCTCATGTCTCCCACTGGACACCTGTCTGGGCCTTTCCTTGTCCTCCTTATTAGACGCTACTCCCCACAGCAGTCATGAGCAGGAGAAGCTTTAGAAAAAAAAAATCTTTTGGTTGAGATAAATCATAGAGAGAAAGATGCACCAATCATTGGAGTAGGGTTAATACATTGGCACAAACTAAACACGTCTGTGTACCCGGACTCTGGACCAGGGAGGAACCCCTGAAACTCCCACTGCTCTGTCATGGCACCCTGCCTGGGATGGCCACCGTGTGACGTTCATCATTGTGAGCTTTGCCTACTCTAGAACTGCACGTAAGTGGAATTATACAGCGTGTCCCCTCTGTCCAGTCCAGCATTGTTGAATCAGCGTGTGGTCTGAGAGATTCACCTGTGTGGTTGCGTGGCTCTGGAGTGCATCCTTTTACTGTGCCGTGTAGTAGTCCATCATAGAATCTACCAGAAAGTACTAACTGATTCTCCCATTGAGGGCATTTGGTGGGTTCCAGCTTGGGGCCATGGTGAACGAAGCTACTGAAAACACTCTTGTCGGTGTTGTCCTTTGGTAAAATATGGATCCATTTCTCTTGGGTGAATACTGAGGAGAGAGATCGCTGGGTCATAGGGAAGATGTATATTCAGCTTTAGCAGATGCCAGATAGCTTTCCAGAGTGGCTCTACCTCTCTCCCTTCCCACCAGCAATGTAAGAGAATGCACGGGGATTTTTAAAACTGTAAAATTATGTCCTGTGCCCCCAAACTCTCCATGGCTCTTCGTTGACCTCAGAGTAAAGCCTGCAGTCTTCACCCCTGCAGTCTTCCCCCCCACCACCTCTCTCCCTCTCCCCACTGCCATGCTGTCCAGCCACACAGTCTTCTACGATTTCTTTAAAATGCCAAACTCACGATCGCTGCAGACTTTTGCCCTTGGAGTTCCCCCTGCCAGGAACACCCTTCCCCCTCGATCTTCCCGCTACTGGCTCTTCCCTTGCTTGGCTGTCTCTTTCTTGTGCTTCAGGTCTTGGCTCCAATCTCACCTCTTCGGAGAGGTCTTTTCTGAAATCCCTGGCTCACCCCTTTCATGGTCAATACTTCTCTTGATTTGGACTTAGTCGGGTTCTGACATGCGATAGTTTCATAAAAATGACTGGGGCGATTCCCATTGTTTGTGAAGGTCTGAGTTAGTTTAAATAACATTGCACTTGCCTCTTCCTTGAGGTTTGATAAAAGAACCTTTAAGACCATCTGGTCCTGTTGTCCTTTTTTTTTTTTTTTTCCTGTTGTCCTTTTAATGGGAGGTCTCGTGTCACTTTTCTAATCTTCTATGGTCATTGGTCTACTTAAACTTTCTACTTCCTTTGTGGTCAGCTTATTACAGTGGTTGGCACATGGTTGATACTTCATACTGGCTAAGTATGAGGATGTGAAGAAAAAGGGAGGGAGGTGCTGGACCCTCGGCTTCAAATGCCCACCCCCTGCCCATCTGCTCAGGCCCCCATCCAGCCTGTCCACCAAGGCCCAACTACATGCTTCCTCCTCTGAGATGCCTTCTTGGGTTTCTCCTGACCCTCCTTCGCTGCTCCATTCCCAGGTCAATGGGTCCATTTCTCTGCTTCTCTGCTGGGCAGATGTTACAAGCTCTCTGCTTTCTGGCGGGATATCTTTTGGGGGGTGGGGGTGGGGAATGTGTGCACAGAAGAGGCCTCCCCCCTCGTGCCTGGCACATTCAGCATGTGCTGCCACCTCCCCCCAGCAGTTCCGATCACGCCAACATCTGGAGACCAGGCCACCGGGTCTGTCTGCGGCTCAGTGGGGATTTGCATGTGAGTACAAATATATATGCACACCCTGGGCCTTCCGCCTCCGCATTCCTTGGCTGGCCCTTCACACCTGGGCTTGAGACAGGTCAACGCTGAGTGACTGGATTTGCATGCCCATGTATTTCTGGGTAGGGAGTCAGCTGGGGGAGTCTGAGAGGAAGTTGTTGAGGGAAGCTGTGGGGAGTTCAGAGTCTCTCTTGACCTGCTCCATTCACTAAATATGGTTATGAGGGGCTTCCAGTCTGAGGGAGACAGAGCCGGATATACGTACCCCTAGCTCCATGGGGTCAAAACTGGAGGGAAACTTCGGGAGCTGTAGGAATCCAGAGTGAGGGCAGGGAGGGCTTCGTGGAGGAATAAATGTTTTGAGCTGGGTTTTGAAGTGTGAATAGGAGTTGGCCAAGTGAAAAAAGGGCTTTCCAAGCAGAGTCATTTCATTGAAGGTAGATTAAGATGGGCAGGGGTTGATTGGGGCAGGGCCTCAAATGCCAGGCTGGGGACTAGAACTTTCCCCTGAGGGCAGAGGGGAGCCACGGAGAGTGTGTGAGCAGGAAGGGGTATGATCAGAGCTGTGTGTTGGGTAGATCCCTTAAGGGCCAGAATGGAGATGACTTTGGTTCTTGGGTGAGGATTGGGGGTTTCAGGATCACAAGACTCAGAAGAGTCAAAGCCCTGCATAAGCCCACCGGCATCTGTCAGGCCTGGCCCCAGAGAGGCCATAGGGTCTGGTGGCATCCGGAGGAACCAAAGACCCCTGGAGCACAGTGACTTAAAGCGTATGATGCCAGCCTAGGACAGAGGGGGCCTCACCCCCTGCCTCTGCCCAGATGGACACAGCCCTGGTCTACTCCTCAAGTCTCCTGCCGTCTCTAGCCCGGCTTCCAACAGTCCTGCTGCTCTCCATGGCAGCTGTGGCTAAAGTTTTTAAATGATAAATCAAACCTCCATCCCTTTTTGCTGAGAACCCTCTCAGGGCCCTCTGTCACTCTTAGACCAAAACCCACAGTCCTCCTCACAGCTCAGAGGACCCAGAGAGGCCCTGCGTCTGTGGCCTCTCCTCCTGGCCTCCTTGTTAGTGTGTCCTTCAGGGCCTTTGCTCTTGCTTCTACATGGAACTCACTTCCTGTCTCCGCTTTTGAGTCTCAGTGCAGAGAGACCCCCACCCCCCCGCCAACCCCGGCCTTCTGGCTCTTGGGGCTCCCTCGTCATGTGAACTCTGCCCTGGCCAGGACGTCCTTGTCTAAACTGGGGACGGAGAGGAAAGGGTCCAGTTTGAAAAGGGTCAAGATTCGAATCTTCCAGGCCCGGAGACTCACGGCTAAGTCCCTTGTTCCCATGGGACCCCAGGCACGGGGGCATTTCCGGAGCCACCTTGGCACCAGGACCTCCGGACCAGTGCCCCCCTCCGGTCCCCAGGGACCTGTCAGGGCGGGGGCAACATGTCCCAGTCGTGGGAACGCACCCGATTCCGGCCGGGGATTAAAATTAGCCTGGGAAGTTAAATTTAGCAAGTCAAGTTGGAGCTAGGGGGCCGGGGCTGGGGCTCCCATGGGTCCTGGCTCTGCATAGTTGTGACTACTCAGAGACACAGACCAGAGAGAGTGGAGGGCACACCTAGGGTCACACAGCAGGCCGCATATGACAGTGTCTAACATTCCTGGGCCCTGGGACTCTGAGGGTCCTGCCCAAACTCCTGAGACTGGAATCTGGGAAGCAGGTATGGCTGCTCCTGGAGATGGACCCACATTTTCCTCCACTTCCCAAGAGCTCATTCCCAGGCCTTGTATCAGGTGCTCTGCATTTTATACCCAGCCCAACCACAGAACAGCAAACTGAGGCCTAGGGAGAGGCCTCCCTTGCTGAGGACTGCCAAGTGGGTCAGAGGCTGTCTGGGACCTGAGCACAGGCCCACCTACCTGACCCCGGGCACGCCACTCACCTGAAGCCTCAGTCACCCGTGACATGAGAGGGGCTGGGAGGTCATGTGGTCATAGAGTTGGTGGAGGGGGTCTTGGATGCCGTGGAGTGGCTGTAGAGTGGGGTGAGTGCCCCACTATGGGCAATGTGACTCCTTTGTTCCCAGCACCCCTGCTGAATGGGGAGCACTGGGGAAGGCCTACCCATTCTCACCCTTGAGCACCCCTCCAGGGAGATCCAAGGTCCTCATGAGAACGTTCCAAGGTTTCTCTCAAGCAGAACTCGGGCCCAAACCCTTGTCTGGGCTCCAAACTTGAGGTCTTTTCTGGTTGTCCAGACCTCCTCCCACCTGTTACATATAAATCAATGAATAAATAAATAATTTTTTTTTTTTTTTAAGAAAGAGAGAGAGTGAGAGAGACAGCAGCAGAGGGGCAGAGGGAGAAGGAGAAAGAGAGAATCTTAAGCAGATTCTATGCCCAGGACGTAGGGCTCAGTTTCACGACCATGAGATCATGACGTGGGCTGAAATAAAAAATTGGGCACTTAACCGACTAAGTCACCCAGGCACCCCAACCTGTTATTCTTTTAAGAATAAGAGAGGGGAGGGGCGCCTGGGTGGCGCAGTCGGTTAAGCGTCCGACTTCAGCCAGGTCACGATCTCGCGGTCCGTGAGTTCGAGCCCCGCGTCGGGCTCTGGGCTGATGGCTCAGAGCCTGGAGCCTGTTTCCGATTCTGTGTCTCCCTCTCTCTCTGCCCCTCCCCCGTTCATGCTCTGTCTCTCTCTGTCCCAAAAATAAATAAAAAACGTTGAAAAAAATTAAAAAAAAAAAAAGAATAAGAGAGGGGAAAGTTAGAAAATTCAGAAAATCAAAAAGGGAAGAAAAAAGACACCAAAGGCCACACATTGCATGATTCCATTTACATGAAATGTCCAGAACAGGCAAATCCATACAGACAGAAAGTAGATTAGTGCTTGACAGGGGCTGGGGGAGGGACATGGGGAGTGAGTGCTAATAGGCATGGGGTCTCCTTTTGGGGGATCAAAAATTTCTGGAACCACCTGGAGGTGGTGGTTGCGCAACACTGTGAATGCACTAAATGCCACTGAATTGCACACTTTAGAAGGTATTTTTCTTTCAATGTTTATTTTTGAGAGAGAGAGAGAGAGCATGGGCAAGGGAGGGGCAGAGAGAGGGGGACAGAGGATCGGAAGCAGGCTCTTCTCTGACAGCAGCGAGCCTGATGCAGGGTTCAAACTCACAAACCATGAGATCATGACCTGAGCTGAAGTTGGATGCTCAACCGAGTGAGCCACCCAGGTGCCCCTAGAAGGAACTTTTTTTAAAAATTTATTTATTTATTTTGAGAGCGCGAGAGAGAGAGCACACACAAGTGTGGGAGGGGCAGAGAAAGAGGGAAAGAGAGAGAGAGAGAGAGAGAGAGAGAGAGAGAGAGAATCCCAAGAAGGCTCCATGCTCAGTGCAGAGTCCAAAGGGGGCCTTGAACTCACGAATGGTGACATCATGACCTGAGCCGAGATCAAGAGTCAGATGCTTAACCAAGCCACCCAGGTGCCCCTGAACTGCACACTTTAAAATGGTTAATTTTAGGTTGTGTGATCGCATGTCAACTTTTTAAAAAAGGAGGGAAAATTCACCCATAAATTTCCACCCAGCAGTGACTCCTATCTTGTGTATTTCCTTCTAGTCTTTTTTCTACTCTCAGTGCAATGTTTAAATATGTGTTTACTTGTAACCACAGCCCTCAATCTTGTTTGTTGGGGAGCTGTTATAGGATTGAATGAGTTAAAGGTGTCCAACGTGGGGACCAGGCTTTCTTCCAGTGGCTCAGGGTTAGTGATTCAGTGAACAATGTATCCTTAGAGCCATCAGATATCAGTATCGGAGGTCCCTCCAACCTGGCCTGTCAAGGGCTTTTAGGCTGTTGCCAGTATTCGTAATAGCGGTGCATATGTGGCACCTGTGTGTCGGGCAGATCTGAATGCCTCACATGGGCTACTTTATTTTATCTCCTGACAACACTGGGCTGATCATGACACTGTTATCCCCACTGCACACACAGGGGGGCGTAGAGAGGTCAGGCTCCCTGGAGGTCCTACAATTACCAGCTTGTTGTGTTTTAGAGGTAGGGGCGGGGCATCTGTAACTCTTCTCTCTCTCTCTCTCTCTCTCTCTCTCTCTCTCTCTCTCTCTTTTTTTAAGAGGGATAACTTTCAGGGCGCCTGGGTGTCTCAGTTGGTTAAGTGTCCAACTCTTGATTTCGGCTCGGGTGGGATCTCACAATTTCGTGAGTTTGAGCCCCGTGTCAGGATCCGTGCTGATGGTGTGGAGCCTGCTTGGGATTCTCTGTCTCCCTCTCTCTCTGTCCCTCCCCTACTTGTGCTGACTCTGTCTCTCTCTAAATAAATAAACTTCAGGGGCACCTGGGTGGCTCAGTCGGTTAAGCGTCCGACTTCGGCTCAGGTCATGATCTCACGGTCCGTGAGTTCGAGCCCCGTGTCGGGCTCTGTGCTGACAGCTCGGAGCCTGTAGCCTGTTTCGGATTCTATGTCTCCCTGTCTCTCTCTGACCCTCCCCCGTTCATGCTCTGTCTCTCTCTGTCTCAAAAGTAAATAAACGTTAAAATAAATAAATAAATAAATAAACTTCAAAGTTGTTTTTTTTTTTTAAAGAGGATAACTTTCTCTTTTTTAATTTTTAAAATATTTATTCTTTTTTGACAGAGAGAGAGCATGCGCACAGGTGGGGGAGAGGCAGAGAGAGACAGGGGGACAGAGGATCCAAAGCGGGCTCCTTGCTGACAGCAGAGAGCCCGATGTGGGGCTCGAACTCATGAACTATGAGATCATGACCTGAGCCAAAGTCAGACACTCAACCAACTGAGCCACCCAGGCGCCCCTGTGCCTCTATCTTTTGCCCTTGGTCAGCCTTCTCTTCGTGTGGAGTTGGTCCAAAGGTGTTCACTGAGCATGTACTCTATCCTGGGCTGGTTGAGGGTGGGGGCTGTGGAGGTGACCCAGCCTGCCTTGATTTCCCCCAACGTCTTCCCCTCAGTGCTTGGCGGATGCAGGTGGAAGACAGAGGGGAGGCTGGATGCCTGGTCTCACTCTCTCCTGTACCCACTCTGTCCTCTTTTCCTTCCCCCCAAGGCCAAGTTCTCTCCACCAAGCCCGGGACAATGGGGAGGAAAAAAATCCAGATCTCACGCATTCTGGACCAAAGGAATCGGCAGGTGAGTTCAGTGGGTACAACAGTGGTCAGGGGAAAGGCATTCTTGGCAGTGGATACAGCCTGGGCAAAGGCATGGCCATCTGGGGGAGCTACAGGGGATTGGGGAAACTTGATGTGGTGTCCGCAGTTTGAAATGTAGCATTTGCTCATTTTCATGATGGTTTATTCATTTATTCTCCCTGATGACTGAAGCCCCAGTCATAGGAGAGATGGAGCTGGACACAAACACACCCAACGCACAGGGCTGGTCCAGAGGGAGGCACAGACCTGAGGAAGCTCAGAGAGAGAATGTAGGCTCTGTCCTAGAGACCAAGGAAAACTTCCCAAAAGGAGAGGACATTTGGGCTGGGTCTTTGAAGCACCAGTAGGAGTTTGCCAGGTTGAGGGGCGCCTGGGTGGCGCAGGCGGGTGAGCTTCTGACTCTTGATTTCAGCTCAGGTCATGATCCCAGGGTCATGGGATCGAGCCCTGCATCGATCGAGCTCTGCATCAGTCGAGCTCTGCACTGAGCCTGGAGGCTGCTTATTAAGTTCTCTCTCTCTCCCACTGCCCCTGTCCCCACCTCGTGTGCTCTCTCTATGAATAAATAAATAAGTAAATAAAAATTTTAAAAACTAGGAGTTTGTCAGGTTGAGAAGTGTGAAAGAGGGAGCAGGTGCCAGGCACGGGATCATCAGGCCTGCTCAGGGAGTAGTGAGGCCCCTCTGTCTCCCCCGTGCCACCCCAAATCCATGTCTTCTCCCACTCTGCCTGTGGGTCCTGGGTCCAGGTGACATTTACCAAGCGGAAGTTTGGGCTGATGAAGAAGGCCTATGAGCTGAGCGTGCTCTGCGACTGTGAAATCGCCCTCATCATCTTCAACAGCGCCAATCGCCTCTTCCAGTATGCCAGCACAGACATGGACCGCGTGCTCCTGAAGTACACGGAGTACAGTGAGCCCCACGAGAGCCGCACCAACACCGATATCCTCGAGGTACCCTTGGGGCCCTCCTCCCCAGCGCCCTGAGGTCCAGCTCACTGTGCTCGCTCGGAGCCTGGGGACTCTTGGTTTGCACAATAGATGAGTGTTGCAAATTGGCTTTACTGCCGGTAAAAGCAGGTGCAAGGTCATGTAGGGTCCCTCCCAGGGTCGGCTGCCTGAAGAGTAGAAATAAAAACATCAGTCGCTGTGCACCGAGGGCTGCGCTGTGTCTCTTTCGCACATCATCTCATTTAATCCTGTCACCTGTTTGGGGTGTCCAGAAACAGAACTGAAAGGACACATTGAGTGTCCCAGTGTCCCAGTGAGCAAGCCCACCTCACTGAAGTCCAGGAGTGTTTTTGTCTGAGCTGCTGGGTCCTCAGGAGAAAGAGGCAGAAGCAGCCTGCACACTAGCGGATGGTCAAGATCACTGTCCCTGTGGATATGGGAATTTGTATGCAAGTTGGGAAGCTAAAGCCACAGAGCTGGAGAGACCAGCAGGCCTAGGACGGCGCCTGGGGACCCCTAATGTTTCAGGAGGGTGAGGAGAAGCTGTCAAAGGAGAGGCAGGGGTCCAGGAATGGGCAGGTCCAGGAGGAAGCAGCTCAGGAAGGCCTATCAAGTTGTCCTCAGGTGCTCAGTCTGCCAGCATTTATTAAACACCTACTGCACTCCAGGCCCCGACGCTGCACGTGAGTGCAGAACAGAAGCACCCGGGTCATATTCAGGAGGAGTGTTAGGACAGTGCCAGCAGGTCCTGGTGGATCTCAGCCCCCACCGTGTAACCTGGGCCTCTCTGGAATTGACTGGGTGATCAGGCACTCGGGTTTTGGCCAATGGGATCTGGCTGGAACAGGCTGTGCCTGCACTCCTGTCCACCCACAGAGCTGGATGGGTAGGGCTCTCCCCTCTCCTCTAGAACCAGGTTCCCTGGCTAGGCTGGAGGGAGAGTCACCCTATTGTCTCCTCTTTCTACAGACACTGAAGCGGAGAGGTGTGGGCCTCGATGGACCAGAGCTGGAGCCAGATGAGGGGCCTGAGGGGCCAGGAGAGAAGGTGCGGAGGTTGGCAGGTGATGGGGGTGACCCAGCCTTGCCCCGGCCCCGGCTCTATGTAAGTGACTCCCTGTGCCACTATGAAGGGGCCCTCCCTCACCTCCTAGGCCCAAGTGGTTAGGGCTGAGACTAAGACAGGGACCTAAGGCCAAGAAGCCTAGAGTCTGGAAGCAGATCTCTGCCTAGGTGGAAAGGGAAGGCTTTCTGGAGGAGTAGGCATTATAGCTGCAGCTTTGAAGGATGAGTAAGAGTTCAGTGGACAACCATTTCCTTCCCACTGTATTTATTTGATTCATCAAACACTCTGGGAAGCCTCCTCAGTGCCAAGTCTGTGCTGAGTAAGAAGCTTCAGCTCCAGGGGCGCCTGGGTGGCTCAGTCGGTTAAGTGGCTGACTTCAGCTCAGGTCACGATCTCACGGTTCGTGAGTTCGAGCCCCACAATGGGCTCTGTGCTGACAGCTCGGAGCCTGGACCCCGCTTTGGATTCTGTGTCTCCGTCTCTCTCTGCCCCTCCCCTGCTCATGCTCTGTCTCTCTCAACAATAAATAAACATTAATAAAATTAAAAAAAAAAAAAAAAAAAAAAAAAAAAAGAAGCTTCAGCTCTGGGCCTGTCAAGAAGTGACGGCCCCAGACAGTCTCCTTCAGCCCTACGGGGGTAGGCCAGAGGGAGGAGGAGCAAGGCTTCCAGAGGTGGAGACTGGCCCCTGATTTTCTGTCTTGGACTTAATCCCCTCATCTCCACGTGCTTCCAACCAATCCCGTCCTCTCTGCCCTCAGCCAGCAGCCCCTACTATGCCCAGCCCGGACATGGTATATGGGGCCCTGCCCCCACCAGGCTGTGACCCCAGTGGGCTTGGGGAGGCCCTGCCGGCCCAGAGCCGCCCATCCCCTTTCCGGCCAGCAGCCCCCAAAGCTGGGCCCCCAGGTGAGCATGGGGCATAGGCCCTGGGGGAGAAGGAGGTGGGAGTCCCAGGGAGGCTTGTAGGGGGGGATCTTGGCTCTGGCACTGCTTGTCTGTGTGTATCACCTCTGGACCTCAGACTTCATTAGATGACAGGCCACGTGCCCTCTCTCTGGGGTCTCCTGCTCTTCAGGCCTGGCACACCCTCTCTTCTCACCAAGCCACCTTGCCAACAAGACGCCACCACCCCTGTACCTGGCAGCAGATGGGCGGAGGCCGGACCTGCCTGGTGGCCTGGCGGGGGCCCGAGGGGGACTGAGCACCTCAGTGAGTGAGGGGAAGGTATGGCAGGGCTGATGGGGGAAGACAAGATGACCTGGGGTGTGGGCCTCAGTTTCCCCTTTTCCCTGTCTCCCCACAGAGAGGCCTCTATGGTAGCCTACAGAGTCCATGCTCTGCCACAGCTCCGGGACCCCCACTGGGGAGTTTCCCCTTTCTCCCCGCAGGCCCCCCAGGTATGCACCCTCTACTTGCCCTGCCGTGGGAGACATCCTTACCCCCGCTGGGGGGTGGGTGTCAACATTTCCCCACCCGCCAGAACTCTGAACTGGTGGGCGGGATAGGTCAGACTTGGCTGGGCAAGGGCTCCCTGAGGTCAGGGCCTCAGTTTATTCCTCCTACCCCCTAGAATATAGCCTGGGAGACCCCCCGCCGCCCCCTGGCCTGCTGCAGCCCCCCACCCTGGCTCCCTGGCAGCACTCGAGGGGTGATGGGCCCCCAGCCGCTCCTCCCCAGCCCAGGTAAGTACCCTAACTGCCTCTCCTCTCTTCCCTCCCCAATTCGGGTCGCTGTGGGGGTCGCTCCGTCTTCTGAAGCCCCTGGCCAAAGCTGACCCCTGGTGGCCACTTCTGGTTCTACACTCAGCCCCTCCCGACGGTTCTTGCTCAGGATGGGTGGCTATTTTGGAAGCCCCAAGAGGGATCGCCACCCACTCCTTTCCCAAGGTCCTCCTGCCGAGCCTTTGCCCACGCCGTGCCACCTCCCTGGCTTTCCTCCCTTCCTCGCTGAGCTCATGGCTCTCCTCTCTCTCTCTCCCTGCAGTGGGGGTCGAAGCCTGGGTGAAGAGGGTCCCCCCACCCGCGGCGCCTCCCCGCCGACCCCCCCAGTCAGCATCAAGTCCGAGCGCCTCTCGCCAGCCCCCGGGGGCCCCGGCGACTTTCCCAAGACTTTCCCCTACCCCTTGCTCCTGTCCCGGCCCCTGGCAGAGCCCCTACGGCCAGGCCCCCCCCTGCGCCGGCTGCCCACTGCGGACGGCTGGGCCCGGTAGTGGACCCAGGGGTGGCACCGGTCCTTCTTCCCACGCGGGGCTGGGCTAGGGCACGTGGGGTCCCTTCCCCGCATTCCCCGCGTCCTTAGAGAAGACCCAGCAGTTACGACCCTCCGAAGTGAGGGCCTGGCGTTCGGATCCACGGTCGGGGGGGGGGGGGGGCTCCTTTCTCCCTTTCCTGTGTGTGTATCCACCAATAAAACACTTCTGGTGTCCGTGGACGAAACTATCTGTCTGTCGCTGCTCAGAGCCACCACCACTCCCGGGTCCTCCCATCTTTTCCCAAGAGACTTCAGCCTTGCCTTGTCTCGGTTTGGGAGATGAGAATCCTACCCTGAGACAAGGTTTCGAGGATGGGTGTCCAGGCACCCCGAGGTGGTCTCAGTGGGATGTTTATAACATGCAGATTTGATCCCTGACCTTCCCGAGTTCCCGGACTGCCCCCACCCACTCTATTCCGTCTGCCCCTGTCGCCCACTGTGTCCCCTGCCCTGAGCCCCCCTAGTAATACTTCCAGTCCCAAGACTTGGCTGGGTGAAATGGAGGCAAGGCTGGAGAGGGTCCCTTCTAAGCCTCTGGATCTCACCCTCACTGTGGACAAGAAGTCAGACCTGTCCCTGAAGTCAGTGCCCACAGGTTAAGTGCCCAGTGTGGGGATCATTAAAATGTGGACAGCTTTCAAAGGCTGAGTGGTGAGGCCGGTGGGTGGGGTTCTGTATACCCATCCCAGGAGGCTGCACTTTCTTCATTTTCCATCAGGTGGCACCCAATAGTATGCTTTCGATTCTGTGCTCCCTACTCAAAAATAAAAAATAAAATAGAAATAGTAATAAAAAAAAAAATAAAATTCCGGGACACCTAGGGGGCTCAGTCGGTTAAGCCTCTGACTCTTGGCTTTGGCTCAGATCACGATCTCACGGTTTGTGAGTTTGAGCCCCTCATTGGGTTCTGTGCTGACAGCGTGGAGCCTGCTTGAGATTCTCTCTCTGTCCCTGTCTCTCTGCCCCTCTTCTATGGTCTCTCTCTCTCTCTCAAAATAAATAAAATAAACTTTTAAAAAATAAATAAAATCCCTCTTGGCTTCCAGGGGTTCCACCCCATGTTTTCAGGCTCTGAGCCTGGGGACTCAGAAGGGCTGTGTCACATGTTGTGTGCACATGTGTGGTTTTACATGTACAGCTTGGGGTGACCTGGGCCATGAGAGGTCAGTGAGCAGGCTACCGGCTTCTGGAAACACCTTTGCATCCAGACTCCAGCTCTGCACGTGCTGGCTCTGTGCAGGAGGATACAGGGAGGGTTGTGTGGAACTGTCTTCTGCCACTCTTTGTAAAGACACCATGGTGACGTCAGTCAGGGCCACTGTCACCACCAGAGGGTCACTGAATCTCTCAGGAGCTCAGCCACTGGTTGAAAGCATCATGGGAATTGTGGCCTAGAGAATGTGGATTCACCTAATGGGGAACAGAGAACAAGGAACATCCAATGGAGAACAGACCACATGTGCATCCAACGTAGAATAAAGAGTGAGGAGTGTCTGTTTCATTTTCATTTTTAAATGTTTTGTTTATTTTTGAGAGAGACAGAGTGTGAGTGGGGGAGGGGCAGAGAGAGAGAGGGAGACACAGAATCTGAAGCAGGCTCCAGGCTCCGAGCTGTCAGCACAGAGTCCGATGTGGGGTTCAGCCCCACAAGCCGTGAGACCGTGACCTGAGCCGAGGTTGGACACGCAACCGACTGAGCCACCGAGGCGCCCCAGTAGTGCCTGTTTTAGGACAGAGGAGGGACGTTATCTGGCTCTAGTGTTAAGAGGCACTCTCAAGCTGCTCAGGGAAAAATAGACTGTTGGGGGTGAGGTAGAGGATGGTGGATGGAAGATGAGGACCCCCTGAGGTCCAGGATGTGTGGGAGTTTCCTGTAGTTCACTGCCTAGGGGGCGCTGTGACACCTAAACTCATAAGCCCTGGATCCAGGGGGAGAGGACAAGGTGTGACGTAGAGATTTGGGCCTCCCAGAGCCTCGGTATCTTCATCAATAAAATGGAGACAATTGTCCTGCCACCTCAGCCTACTAGAGGGGGCGCATGAGTAAACCACCCCACCTCCCCAGCCTGGCGTGCAGTGCACCTGCATGAAATACCCCTCCCTCCTCTCCCCCTTTCCTCACACCCTCCCTAAATCCCAGCTTTCCTGCATCCTTCGTGGATTCATAAATCAGCTCATGGCCCCCATGTCGGTCCAGGGAAGTCCTATGACCCTCACCACCACTGTCACCCATCCTTTCTCAAGAGGCCCCTCTCTGTGTCCAGAGGACTGAAGCCACAGTGAATCCCCTCCAAACAGACATCCATACATGCTCATAAACAAAGACAAAAACATCCAGGGACAAGGTAATCAACTATACAGGTCCCATTCACGGGCCTCATAAAAACCCTCAGACATCTAATCACACCCCCATGTATGTCAGGCAGACACACGTATCCATAAAAACACAGATGCAAAACTTAGGTTCCCAGACTATCAGCCTTTTTCCTCCAAGCCTTGAAACACAAAGCATCAGATTCTTTTCAAGAGAGAGAGAGAGAGAGAGAGAGAGAGAGAGAGAGAGAGCATGTGTGAG
>NW_024412424.1:3185903-3191714 GCF_014898765.1 Herpailurus yagouaroundi | reverse complement strand
AGGAGTGGGGGAGAGAGAGAGAGAGAGAGAGAGAGAGAGAGAGAGAGAGAGAGACTCTCAGGCAGGCTCCATAATCGACACTGGACCTGATGATGGGCTTGATCTCATGACCCTAGGATCATGACCTGAGCAGAAATCAAGAGTCCAACACTCAACCCACTGAACCATCCAGGCGCCCCTAAAATACCAGATTCTTGAAACTGACATTTTTTTTTGATCCTTGATCCAGCCATGCCTGAATCTGACTATGCTTTTAGAGTTTTTGTTGTTATAAAAAATTTTCCTTTTTAATTATTATTATTATTATTATTATTATTATTATTTGCTGGAGCTCATTCGAGTTGGAGTGTGTGTGTGTGTGTGTGTGTGTGTGTGTGTGTGTGTCACAATCAGAGTCCTGGCTAATAGAAATGAATAAGGCTTTGCCAAATGAAAAAGATTGAGAAAGGAGATATTCCGAGATGAGTGATAAAATTTACAGGGACCTGGAGGTATGAAATAGCAGCATGGCCAGTGGCAAGCTGTACCATAGTGTGTACAATAGTGTTGGCAGCCGATTGAAGTCAGGTAGAAGTGTACGAATTCAGTCTGGACACTTGAGAATCTAGTCAATTGGGAGCCATCGATTTTTCTAGATCAGGGGAGTTCCACACTCAGAACTCTCCAGCAGGAGGCAGTGCGTGGATAAATTAATGTATTTGCCTCCGACCTGAGAGATAGGTCCAGACGCTAGAAGACTGAATCTCAGAGAGGACAGCCACCACACAAGGTCCCAGAGACAGTCCTGACTCGACCGAGTCTGAGCTTACCGAGCGTCCTCAAACTACAACTTCCGGCATGCAACGCGAGCGACCCCCTTTCCCTCTTGGTTTGCTCCAGCTCCAAGCCTGACGATTGGTCTTTCGGGCTGTTTGTCAGAACGGAGTCGGATCCTGATTGGCTGGATTCCCTCGAGGTGCTCAGAGCCGCAGGTCAGCGGACCGCGCTCCCGCGGGCGACATGGTGAGCCGGCTGCCCGCTGCATGGGGCGCCCTGAGGGGTGGGAGACCCTCTGACGGGGTCCAGGGAGACACCGAGAGGACGGGGATCTCTTTGTGGGGACTGGGAGCTCTGAGGGACTCTGGGTTGCGCTGAGGGCCTTGTGTCCCTCTCTGGGTTCAGAGTCTCGCTGCCAGACCTATGTGGGGGTTGAGGGTTCTGCCTATGGGACTGGAGGCCCCTCAGCGTTCGGGAATTCTGGAAGATCTCCGGGGACCCTCCAGGGGCCTGGAATCATGTGGAGGGTCGCAGCCCTGCGAAGGGGACTGGGGAGCCGAGAACGTACGGATCCTCGCTAGGGAGGTCTGGGGTCCTCCTGGAGCCCACGCTGGCGACGTGGGTCCTGCAGAAACATGGGGGCCGCTGCGTGTGTTGGGGTGTGTGGAAGGGCCAGGGAGAGCCCTGGGAGGAGGCGCCAAGTCGAAGGTATCTGGGTGGCCGCAGGGCGAGGCAGGGTCTCAGAGCTGGAGACAGCACAGTTGGAACCTTCAGGTCTCACGTGGCTCTGGGTCCAACCTATTGACTTTATCCTTAAAATTTAGCCTGGCCACTTGTGGGTGAGGCTGATGCGGGGCGAGAGCGGGAACTCCCAACACCTAGGTGTTCAGACCGGCAGAAGGAGGGGCCCTGGAACATGACCCGACCCTGCCTGGGAGAATCCCCAACCGGGGGGGGGGGGGGGTTGGAGGTGCGCCTGAACGTGAAAAGTGGACGTGGTTCCAGGCCCAGGTGCAGGAAGCTGTGGGAGGTGAGCGGAGGGGTTCTCAGGAACAGGATGGAGGAAAGTCTCATTGGTGTTAGCAGATAGTAGGATTCTTGTATTCTCGGATTGTAGATCCAGGGAAAGGCTTTGAGCAGGAGAGGGACATAGGCTGATGGGAGGCTCCACATATCTTTGGAGATCAGCAGAGCCAAAACCGCAAGACCGGAGGCTGCTGGGGGGCGGGCCTTGAGAAACATCCCTGGATCGACCTCGGGAGCCTCAGGTGGAGGGATGCCTGCTTCTCTTTCCCTTCCCTTTCTCCTTCTTCCCTCCCTCTTACTCTCTCCTCCTTCCTTCCGCTCGGCCTGTCCTAGGTGCTGGAACCGAAGTTAGAACAATGAGTCCCCTCCCTGGGAGGTATCAGAGGGTGATGGGGTCTGCAGTGGAAAGCCCGGAGGTCTGGGAGGGCCTCTGAGACCTCAGTGGTTGGACGCTGGGAGGGCTGCTGAGAGAACCGGGCAGTTACAGGCAGTGAGGCAGGGTGTCTTGAGCTGGGCCCGCCAGGCCTTGCGGGCTGCGAAAAGGAGTTGGATGTTCACTGACGTCCTGGGTCCCCTGGAAGAGCAGAGTGCTGTGTCCGCGGCAGTGATGCGCGGGTACTGGGGCCTCCCGAGATGATCTGCGAGCTCCACAGAGAGGTCCAGGCTAGAGGTGCTGCTCTGCTGGGTCGTGCTGAGCGGTACGTGGTTAAAAGCCTAACAGGGGATTGAGTACCAAAGTAGAGGCCGCAGAGGGAAGAGAAAAGTCGGCAGGGGAGCCCCAGGATCTGATGTCTGAGGAGGCGTGGATGGGAGGTTCTGGGCGCAGGGAGGGGCGGAAGAGGATCCTAGGAGGAGGGGCGGGCCCTCCTCACTGGGCTTGGAAGGGAGCCTCCTGACCCTGACCGTGCACAGGGTCTTTTGTGACCGCTAGCCAGTCGGCACTTGGGGGTTAGTTAGGGAGGGTGAGCAGTGAGAATAGGAGATCAGTGTGATTTAGAGACCTGACCTTATTACTGAGCAAATGTTTCTGGTTTCAGTTTACAAGTTACAGGCCTAGAGGGGTGCCTGGGTGGCTAAGTCAGTTTAGCAACCTACTCTTGATTTCAGCTCAGGTCATAATCCCAGGGTTATGGGATCGATCCCTGCCCTCCCCCAATTGGGCTCCACTAAGCGTGGAGCCTGCTTGAAATTCTCACTCTCCCTCTGCCCTTCTCCCCTGCTTGCCCTCTCTCTCTCAAATTAAAAAATAAAATAAAATAAAAAAGCAAGTTATAGGCATAGAGAAAATACCCTGTTAGTTATTTTAATGATGGATTTCTCAGCAGTCATTCTGAATTCCTGTGCTATCCCGTTACCCATCACACTAGAGCTTTTCCTATTAAAGTTAGCATGTTTTTGCCTGATTAATGGGTAATTTTCATAATTAATTTTAATATTAATTACTTTAATGTTAAAATTAAAATTTAATATTATATCATAAAATCTAAAATATTAATTTTAATATTAAAGTAATCTTTAGTTCACTTTTGTTGTTAATTATCATACGATAATACTAGTCGACAGCTCTCCTGAGCACATAATTTTATATAATGACATAATTACTGATACCAAATTGGTATTTACTGCATTCAAGCAGGACAACCCAGCATCAGACTGATTACCAAAAGCGTTTCTTCTAAAACGTTTTACAAATTAATAGCTGAAAACGTGTTATGAATTGTTAGAAAGTTTGTTATGTAGACCTTGATGAGAAATTCCTAAATTGAAAAAGTCATCCCACTCAAATGTACAGTCTTTGTCCTGAAACTGGTAGTGGCCAGGAAGTAGGCTTTCCAAAGAGGTTGATTACAAAGGGAGGGAGAAGGAGAAGGCGATGGAATCATCAGGATAGTTTAAGGTGGGAAAGACGGGGACAGAACTGCCAAGGTGAACTAGGATGTGTGGGAGACGAACCTCTTTCCTGGCTGTGCCAGGCTCGCTGTAGGTCCAGAAGGTGGTCTTCACAGCACATGAAACAAAATAGGCAGCATCCCATTTCCAGATGCGGAAACCGAGGTCTCAGGGAGACGAATACCCGAAAAACCCACAGCAGAGGCCAGGAGGGAACCCCAGTCTCTACTCAAGCGTGTGCTCTCCACCACCTTACAGGCCAGCTAGGTGGTGGTGTTAGGGAGTGGGGGGATCCACACACAGCAGGAGCTCCCAGGGTTGAGTCTGAGCCCACTGCAGGCCCTCCAAGATGCGGCTGGAGTCTGGGGGGTGCACCCTCCCCAACCTGGCCCCAGTCTCTATAAAGAGCCTGAGTTCTAACCTGGCAGGCACTGCCCTTCATGTCCCCTCCCCCCAGGCGGTCCTGGGAGTGCAGCTGGTGGTGACCCTGCTCACCGCCACCCTCATGCATAGGCTGGCACCGCACTGCTCCTTTGCACGCTGGCTGCTCTGCAATGGCAGGTGAGCCACAGCCCCGCCCCGCCCAGGTGGTGGGAGGAGCCCCACCGGGCCCCACCTCCTGTGCCCCCCCCCCCCACCTCCACCCGCCTCACGTCCTGCAGTGTTTCTGGTTTTTTTTAAAACAACGTTCTTGAGTTGTGCTTGACGTACAATAAACTGCAAATGTCTGAAGCACACAGTTGGGTCCGTTTTGACAGATGTCCACACCCATGAGACCACATCTCCACACGTGGAAGAGTAGCTGCTTCCCCCCACTCCTGCCTTGCCGCAGTCCAACCCCTTCTTCCACACTGCTCTCGCTGGAGATCTGTTTCCTGCAATGCTTTTTGTCCCTGTTTGGATCTCGGACACTCTGAGATCGGGTGGAAACTGTGAACTTTTTCTCCCCGACAACGCACATGCCTTCTCTGCCAGAAGAGATTGTCAGCAGATTTCAGGGGTGTCCAGGACCCCCCCCCCCCCCCCCGCCACCCTGCCGTTTCCCCAGAGCTTCTCACTACACTCCCCCCCCCCCCCAGCAAACCTCCCAGCCCACGTCCCGGGCCTTCTCCTGACCTTGCATGGCCCCTGCCCATCCTGTCCCCATGTATTTTGGGTCCAGCTCTCCTCCTGACTCCAGTCCCGGGTTTGAGGATTCATTGCCTTGATCCCTCTGTGCCTGAGTTTTCCTGACTTCTGGTCTTTGCTCTCAGTCTCTTCCGATACAAGCACCCTTCTGAGGAAGAGCTTCGGGCCCTGGAGGGAAAGCCTAAGCCCAGAGGCAGGAAGGAGCGGTGAGTGAGCCCCCAGCCTTAGGTGAGCGGCTCTCCTTCCAGGTGCAGCTCTGGGCATCGAGGAGAGTAGGGGACACCCCAGGCTGAGAAGCTATCACTGTCATCCGTTTGGGTGTCTAATGCTTATTGGAAGTTTGCTCTGGACCAGCCCTGTGAGCAGGGGGCGGGTGGTGTCCTCGCCCTGGTGTGTAGGAGACGGAGGCCTGGGGGGAAGGTACCTCCCAAACCAGCTCCTCCTGTGCTCTGAGCCTGGCACCGGGCAGCCTCCCGGGATGGTGTGGGGTGGGCCGCCATGGCTGACTGGGGAGGAGAGAGCAGAGGATCCTGCTTTGATTCTCCCCCTTTATGGCTCCCCCCACCCAGGTGGGCCAATGGCTATAGTGAAGAGAAGCCCTTGTCTGTGCCCCGAGACGCCCCTTTCCAGCTGGAGACCTGCCCCCTCACAGCGGTTGATGCCCTTGGTAACAGTCCAGCTGAGTCCCCAACTCCCCAACCTGAGCCCACACCCTGGCGGGATTGGTGAGGGGAGGGTCCCGCGCTGGCGCTGGGCGGAGGGCTGAGCTGCGCGCTCTCCGCAGTCCTGCGCTTCTTCCTGGAGTACCAGTGGTTCGTGGACTTCGCGGTGTACTCGGGTGGCGTGTACGTCTTCACAGAGGCCTACTACTATGCGCTGGGCCCGGCCAAGGAGACCAACATCGCCGTGTTCTGGTGCTTGCTCACCGTTGCCTTCTCCATGTATCCTTCCTCAGGCGCCCCAGTCGCTCAGGGAGGAGGGAGGCAGGTGGGAGCTGGACTTGAGCTTTCC